>NC_051160.1:97156115-97198320 GCF_013339745.2 Dermacentor silvarum
GTTACTTGTAGCCTCGATTGTAACACTATCTTGTGAAGTTTACGGTCATGATTTCCATTCTGTCCACCACGTCCACTAAACACCTCACTTTGGTGCGTCCAGTGGTGGTATGTATCCATATTGGTTCCGACGTAAAAAATAACTGAAACAGAAATCAGAGTAATTCCATTAGAGTCATAAAAATGGTCACTATACTTAATGCCAAATAAACACTGAGTTGCGGCCACTGTCTGAATCTGCGTGAGCCACAAAGCCGCACGAAACTTCTCGATGGTCAAAGCAGAGCGATAGCGCAGTATCATAGTCATTTTTCAATGAAATCCAAAGTCTCATGGCAGCCCATTAAGCGGAGAAAGTTCCTCCTGTTCAAAGACGTGCCATAGAGAACCAAGCGAATCATTCCAAATTTTAATTACGCTTCGGCTTCTATGCCATAGGCTTGTGCTTAAACCTGACTGGGATTGCCTTTCTGTAAATATTTCTTTTTCTCTCTCTCTCTGATTGTGATTCAATATTTTAAAAGGGCCCGCATTCTCGGGAAGCAAAATGTTCCCGATTTTTCGGTTGTTTAGATCACTTCTTGACGTCGTGTCTTCATACAACAAGTCATTTTTTAAATAATCCAGAGTTCTTTGATGACAGCATTTATGAAGACTGTACCGGCAGTGAGATGGTCCAGCTTCCAGCTGTCCATTGCAAGAAGGACATAAGTGCTATACCAGGTTTCTCTTTGTAACTTTTGTTTCCTGAAGAGCACTGTTTGCTGTACCTGAACGGTAAAAAAAGAAAAACAAACTTTTTCCTGTCATGTAGAGTTACTTCAAAGCGCTCAACTAATCCAAAAAAGAAAGACAGTCACCGAAAAAAAATCATCCTAATGTAAAGCATGCCCTCGTAACGTTCAGGCTGTTGTGAAAATCCGCTCTCGATAAGTCTTGAATCACGCAATCATGATTGTGATTGAAAACCACCTCACGACCGCTGCCTGCTATTCCCGCCATCTCTCTGAGATGCCTCGAGCCACCTCACGAAACCCAGGTCTGGGCGCATGCGCCCAAGAGGCAATAAGCGTCAACGATGGATGATGAGCAGGTTGAGGAAGTCACCCGATGGGAGGACGACGTAGACAACGGTTGGAAAGAAGTTATATACAGAAAACGTGCAAAGGAGGAGAGGAAGCATGTCCTTGCTAGCCCTACCCGACCACCAAGAAGGGATGACGCACAACTTATATTCAAGAGTAACATGGCAAGCAGAATGCCAATACTGCCAACAGGAGACTATAAGATAGTCATCAGGCCAAGAGGAGGACTGCAGATATCCCAGCTAAGCTTAACGGAGCTAGACGATATCGACACAATCTGCCCGAACAACTTCCAGAACATCGTGGTCGTCAGCACCCTTAATCAAGAGCATGCAGTCAAATACCAAGGAATCAAACACATCAAGGCGAATGATAAGGTGTAAGAGGTGGGTGCTTACGAGACGGCAGCGGAAATCACCGCCAAATGAGTAATCAGAGGTGTCTCCTTGGAAGAAATCCCGCGAGATATCACTGCGGCAGTTATCACACCCACAAACCCTACGGCGATCGCAGTTAAACGTCTTGGAAACACCACGACGGTGATAGTCCTTTCGACGGCTACAGAGTTCCGTCGTACGTTCTATACAGAGCAGTGCTCGCGCGATGTCCTCTATACAGAAAACGAATGGACTTTTGGAAACAGTGCAACAGACTTGGGCACAGGAGCGATGTGTGCCCGAGGCCAAACGACAAACTATGTGCGGGATGTGGAAGGCCCAACCCAAGTCAGGAGCACAAGTGTCAGCCAAGATGTCAGCTATGCGGCATGGATCGTCCCACGGCTGACAAAGCATTCCAGGCCAAGTTCAAAAGAACCCTACATCGTCAAGCAACGCTAATGGCTCCGACAAATGCAACAGCAACAGCAGGAGTAGCATCTTCCCACCACCGGGTCGACCGATGGCGGGAGGTCCAGATCTAGGAGGAGGGCAACGCCTGGGTCCAGGTCCCGATCTGGGTCCCGCACGACGCCAAGAGGCCGCACTTCCCAGTCTAACAGACCGAACCTGAGCGGCCGGACTCCATCCCGCTCCAGATCCCGGTCCAGACCAAGCCAAGGGGCGGCAACGGCTATCAAGGCGACCCGCCATTCGCGGCGAGCTGGTCAGAACCGGTTAAAGGGACGCGCCCCGGGTCTGTGGGGGAGACTGCGCTTAATCTCAATGAAATTGCCGTGATCAAAAACGAAAACGCTCAGCTTAGAGAAATAATATTTCAACTCACTAAGGAAATAGAAAGCCTTAAAAGCTGTACTGAAATAACTGCCAGTCCAACACGTTCCGCGGGCCTGGAGAGTCTCGAGGCAATTCCAGATAATCGAATGGAACAGAACAGCATCCTTCCGCCACTGAAAATAAAAGGTCAGGCGTCTATTGACAAAACCGCGACGCAAAATTCAAGTATGAATCAAACATTGTCCGAAATACAGAATTCAGTTAAAGAACAGGCAGAGGCAACGAACAACCTCTCGCTTGCAATCTACATGATCATGAATAGACTAGATAAACTCGAGGCTAACCTAGCCAATTTCAACCCTAGGGCATCTCCAGCGCCTCCAGCCAACGCCCTGGCGATCAGCACCGTGGACAATTCACAATTACCGCAGGGCACCAGAACAGCTGCTCTCCCAACTAGTGTCATGGGACCTGCCTCCTTCCATTCATCTCCCTCCTCAGTACTCAAATCAAATTAGGGACGCAAAGGAAAAAAGACTTAATACCCAAATCAAAATAGGGAAGCACGGAAAAAAAGATTTAATTATATAGCAGTGGAATTGTAGGAGCTATGAGGGGAAGAGAGCCGTCCTGCAACCACACCTTAAGATCAAAACCAAACCATATGTTCTAATTCTGCAGGAAAGCATGGGTTACCTAAGCTATCGGGATTTCAGGCGATCGGCCCCACGAACGGGGATAATAGAACACTAACCACCCTGATAAGGAAGGGATTCGTAGCAATCCGCCACGACACCCAGATCACAGAAATCGAGCACTTACTCGTAGAACTTCCCCCTAGAATAATAAAAAAAAGCTTCCGAGAACGTTTATTCTAAATTTGTATAGCAATCGTGCACACATACGACAGCGCTTTCGGTATCTCTGTAAGAAGGCAGTATTAATAGCGGGACCTAACCCCATCGTCATTGAAGGAGACTTTAATGCCCCACACAGCTCATGGGGATACGGACACAAAACAGCCAAAGGCAAAGTGCTATGGAAGGATATTCAAGAAACCGATATAACTCACATAACCGACCTTCACTCCCCCACGTGTATAGGGACTGGTCTCGCGAGGGACATAACTCCAGATCTAACATTATTTCGTAACGCGGGGACCGCCAAATGGAAAAATCCACGCATCTCCACGAAGTGAATCATGAGGAGTGGACGAAGCACTGGGGGTCGTTCTTACTGTAAATCACCCGTGACACTGCCCACTCGCGCATGTAAATAAGTGACGACGCGTGTGTACAGTATATACAATGTTTTATTTGTCATAACTCGTATGCCGTGTTGAGACCTGGATTCCGTGTTCCCTTCATTATCACTGCTTTGTGGTCCGTGAAATGTAGAGCCAATGGTTGTTCGATCGGATCTAGCCTGAAGTTGGAAGACAAGGCCTATGCACGTTCCCCTGGTGGTTGTTAGTTGTTTCCAATCATACGAAATGCATCGCAGAGCGTATCGAGACGTCATATACTGCAAACGCCAGTCGCTGTCCGTTATGTCTACGTTGAAGTCTCCGAGAACTACAAAGGGGTTGTTCTTGTGCTTTGTTTCGTATTCTCGCATGACTAGATCGATGTACGTTTCTACGTTACCTCGGGCAATATTCTGTGCCAAGAACGCTGTCATGACGACGGTTCCGCCGGATAGTTTTATTGCAGCGTGTTCGCCGTTGTGAGTTTGGATCGTGATTGGTAGGTCGAGATCCTCCGCGGTCTCTGGCAATTTCACGTACATCCCAACACCACCCGCCGAACAGTCTGCTTTTTCTGTGCAGACGACGGGGAAGAATCCATTGATATGCGGTCTCGCGTTCCACGTTTCGGTAAAGCAAATGACGTCTGCTTTCGTTATTACGGGATCTGGTTCGACGTCTTTTGCGTGGGCATTGAGGGAGCGCACCGCGGAGAGAAGAGAAGCGGGGGTCGGGAAGTGAGCTAGGAGCTGGCGAGGAGGAGACCGCGTGCGCATACGCCGCACCGCCCTCCTCCGCCCTCTGCGTTGCTATGGTTACGGCGCGGCCAACGTTGGCCGTGAGCACGCACAATGTGAACAGATGGACAAGCCTCAACCCCAAGGTGCTTTGTCCCTAAAACACATTTAAAGATTTGGGGAGCGATCATAATATAGTTGAAACCAACATTGAAGGGGCGGTAGACGACATGTTAGACGACAATAGACGATAGACGACAGGTTATGTGGACAGACTGGGATAGGTTTCGCAAAGTCGGAGATGTCAAAAAACAAGCTCCCATAAAGTATTTGGCGCAATGGGTCAAAGACGTTATACAACAACGAGGCTACGCAAACGATCACGTCAGATCCCCCCATAGAGAAGATTGATAGCGGTCTCGGGCACAAGTGCGAGGCCAAACAACCACTACAGAACAGATGGCGGGGCCACAGGCACAATAGGAGCTTGCGCAAGCGTGTAGCCAAGCTGAACAAGCAGATAGAAGAACATTGTCAGCAGCTAAGCAAACAACAATGGAACGAAGTTTGTAATACGCTGGATGGGCAAATGCACGCAGGCCAGAGATGGCGCATGCTCAAACACCTGCTCGACCCAGATAACACCAAATCGGAACACACGCAAACCTTGCGTAGGCTGGCGCACGAGTATAAAGGCAGCGAGGAGGACCTTATCGCCGAGGCTAGCAACTCGTAATAGAGCACGGGAAATATACCGGAGGCACGAACGAGCTCCTAGATGAGGAGTTCTCCGTAGCTGAAATTAGGGCAGCGCTACAGAAGCTCAACACCAAATCCGCACCTGGACCGGAATATGATTACCAACAGAACTCACCGGAACCTAGACGATCAAGCAATAGAGAACATCACGCAATATATAAACGAATGTTGGGCAGAAGGTGCCATCCCAGCACAATGAACAGATCGTAAAGTAATCCTTACCCCCAAGCCCGGAAAACAACCCGATCTGTCGAACTTATGCCCCATTTCACCCACGTCATGCGCTGTAAAGCTGATGGAACACGCTTTCTAAAATAGAATCAATAACTATCTTGAGAAGAAGGAAATTTACCCAGGCTCCATGCTCTGGTTTCACGCCCAGCTATGCACACAAGACGCCATGCTGCAAATAAAACAGCAGATCCTAGACAATAAAACAAGATTGACTAGGGCGATACTAGGATTAGACCTCAAGAATGCATTCGACAAAGCAGCGCATGCAGCTACAATAAATCAAATAAGCCAATTAGGCTTAGGATCGAGAGCATATAATTATGTCAAGGACTTCCTCACGGACAGGACAACTCAGATTTGAGGAGAGATACATGGGTAACACTGGCACCCTGCAGGGTTCAGTCATATCGCCCATGCTGTTCAATCTAACAATGATAGGCCTCCCGGAACGGCTCAACTCCGTACATAGAATACATCACTCCTCATATGCCAATGACATCACCATCGGGGTGTCTGAAGGCAGAGAGCAAGAGAATGAGCAGAGACTCCAGGAGGCCGTCGATACGATCGTGGAGTGTCTCGAAGGTTGCCTCGAGTACTCGCCGGATAAATCCGAACTCCTACTCGATTGACCCACGCTAAAGGCAGACCACCCAAAGGTTACAACCGGAACTGAGCCTACGAAGAAATCCAAATTGGCACCAAAAATGGCAGGGCTATCCCCGTAGAGGAACCGATCAGAATCCTAGGATTCATCATCGAATCGAATGGCACTAACGGAGAAACCATAATGAGGCTAGTAACTAAAGTAACCAGCGCAATAAGGCTAATCACGAGAGTCACAAACAAACTCCAGGGAATGAAAGAAGCTAACGTCGTCAGACTTGTATATTTCTTCGCCATAAGTCACATTAAATACGTGGCGGCATACCTCAATTGGTATTCACCCGAAAAAGCTAACATCAGCGCACTTATACGAAAGGCGTACAAGCAAGCTCTCGGCCCTCCAGATAGTACCAGCACCGGCGACTACTTCACTTGGGTACACACAACACATCAGAGGAGCTGATAGAAGCTCAACGGATTGCTCTGTTGAAGAGACTAGCCGGTTCGCGCACGGGCAGTTTGCTGTATCCTCAGCAAATTAGGGATAGGCTATCATAATCTACAAGGATGTAAAGTGTCCGTTCCCAAGGTAATCAGGGAAAATATCCAGGTCCCCATTCTTCCCAAAATCATGCACCCCGAAGTTGACCAGGGCCGGAGGGAAAGGAGGAGGAGGCACTCGTGGATGCATTGGAGTACCCGAGTCACAAATCCTTTGTCGTAGTAGTAATAAACTCTGACCACGAGTGCATAATCACGTGCTGGATACGCTCTAATAATAGTGAAATTGCAGAAGTAGCTATCGCTCAGTCCTTAGTTTCCCTCCAATGTCGATACGTCATCAGCGACTCGCAGTCAGCCATCAGAAACTATGCGCGAGGAAGAATATCACCCGAGCCCGCTAACATACTCCACGGGAAAGCCCAGCTCATATCATTAGATGAAATAACAGAGAGATACATCATTTGGTTCCCAGTCCACATCTCCTGTGAGTCCCCCGCTCCCAACCTCAACGAGGAAGCCCACCGCGTCGCGCGAGGTCTCATTTACCGCGCTCGCGAAGAAGCTTCCTCCGAAGGAACGGGTGGGGAGGCCTGGAAGGAGAGGGACAGAATGTTCAGATTATCCAACATCACCCGCTTCTACCAAAAGTCGACGTGCATACTCTCACCTCCTAGCTCCAAATTAGACAGATCTCAGACGGTTGACTGAAGGTGACTTCAAACTAGAACCTTCCAAAATAAGGTGCACCTGCATCGCATCTACCCCGAACTATACCCAGATGACTTGGGTAAATTATGTAGGACAGTACACGCCACCCTAGAACGCATTCTATGGGCTTAGAAGAACTTGTTGTTCGGCAAGTTGGTACATATTAACGAACATTGCTTAAGTGCGTGAAAAAACGGTCCACCGAGACAGCATGTGACAAGGACGGGCGCAGACAAGGCATGCGCCCGTCCTTGTCCCTTGCTGTCTCTTTGGACCGTCTTTTCGCGCAGTTAAACAATATTCGCTAACATTCTATGGGATTGCATACATGTGCAAGATAAAAATGCAGTCTCCCCAGAACAGCTTGGGGCGCGGTGGAAAGACGCGCGGATAAGCTCAGATCTGCAAGATCAACTATGGGCCATCCAGCGAGCTCAAGAGGCAGCCGGGTTACAGGGTCTCTCTACCGCCCCTAGGGCGTCCTAGGTCAAGGCCTCACTCTGCTGGTCTCAATAAAGTTATTTCACTCACTCACACAATCACGCTTACAATTCACTTGAATTAGGAGTGGGCTATTATTCGAAGTTTCAAATACGAATACTGCAGTGGAGTACCCGAGTGCGTTATATAGCTAGTGCGTTATATCTCGCACTAGCTATATTGAACTAGCGATTACTTATATTTCAACTAAGCAATTATTTCGCAACAACAGACTGTTAAAATCGTCGGTACTGCTCTCCATCTGCTGAACAATGTATCGCAAATTATCACAAGTAAAACAACCACACATATTATCGAAGCAATGCATGAATAAACTGGGTAATGCAAGCTTTGTTTTCAGTTTCGCGGTGGAAGCGTGGCGCTATCTAGCACCCGTTTGGTTAGATCTTACACACATGCAAGAAAATTCAAGAATGTGCACTTAAGAACAGTCGTTGCCGTAGCAGAATTGATAGCGCAGTGTGCGCTTAATGCGAAGGTTGCCGTATTGACTCCCACTGGCAGCAAAATGTTTTTTCCTCCGCTTTCCTTTACTTTTAGCTTATAATTTATGCGCTTCACTGAGAAACTACAAATAATTTCCTGAATGCTTTATTTCTTTATTATATGATGGCTTCATGTGGTTGTTAACAAAATTGGGGCCCCTTGACTCCCTTCTTCACGTCCATTACATGGCCATTTTCCTTGTCGTCTTCAAATTAGTGTTTTTTTGCAGTCTAGTCATGCAGAAACTTTATGTGTTACGACACAGCCAGTGATGTTTTCCTTGTAACGGGACCTTTATTGCTTCTTCAGCACACAAATAGCTTGTTTGCTTTTCCCGCAACTTCTGATACTTTTTAATAACTAGTTATTTAGTGATTTGTAAAGCTTGTCATACACCAGCATGTCATTCTTGGAAATATTGTGCGCAACCAGGCTCTCAGGATGCCGATTGGCTAGTCGTACAGTTCTTTTAACGACGATTGTAGTGATTTTGTGCTTCAATCTGATCATAATTGTATGCGATAGATGGTTGTTTATTAATTTTTCCCTATAGTCGCTACGACTGTGATAATTAAACCGAAATAAATGTGCATGTTGTAAATACATGCATCTGCATTACAGTCATCAATATTCGATTCGATAATCGGACCTGCAATTCGATTCATACTGAAAAATCCTACATTCGCACACCTATTTATTAGAGCGGTTGATTGAGCGAACAGCTGTTGATACGATTCATTACCATAGCATCCCAGTATTTGCAAAAGTATAATCAGTGACAACATAACAATAAAACACTAAATGTACATTTTCCAATGGAAACGCCATTTCCATGGATGTGCTTGCCAATTAGGTTCCCATATTTTCGAGGCGTTGAGTAGTTTGTGAATTTAAACCAAGGTTTTCTCCGTACAGACCTGTTTTTGTGCCTCGGTTTTTAGGATGAAACAATGACGACCCGCCCTTTTTTGTGGGTGATCCTAATTCCCGTGCTCAGCCAAAGGTACCACCTTATCCTGAAGTATCAAGATTTATTTCTGGCTTGCCTATCATTTACATTCGCAGAGCAAAGTTATTAAGCTGGTAATGGAACTCCAGGCGCATCGGCTCTCTTTCAGAAGTGCATGGTAGGTGCACTCTATGATTGTTGGCGGATCTGATATTGAATTCTTAGGTTGTCACCTACTATTGAGTCTGAGCGCCAACGTTGCAATGGCCGGTGCTGCAATTCGTTCTCGCATTGAAGTGTGCAGTCACGTGACATCTTTCTGCCATGGCGACAGACAGCGTGCAGTGATTTTATGCCACAATTTAGGAGGTTTGTTTTGCGTTCGTTGTTTACAAACGTTGCCATTTATCGTTGAATTTGCGCGCGTCCAGGATAAATCATGGCACTGTTATACTAAAACTAAGAAAAATTTCTCTGGCCCTCTAATTAGGTAGAACGCCCCCCCCCCCCCGAAAAAAAAGACGTACCAGTAAATTGCGACGCTCTACGACAATATTCATTCACATGTTCAAACAATCTACATATCATCAATTTACGAGAATTGACGCTTTTCTCACGTGACAGAATGGTTGCTTTCGTCGCGTATATCTTGCTTTACGTATTTGACAGCCTCTTTCTTGCGAATGGGCTACGGCGGCCGCGCTTAGATTTGGCCGAAATGCAGAAAATACCCGTGTGCTTAGATATAGGTTATGTTAAACAACCCCATTTGATCCAAATTATACCATAGTCCCCCACTTCGGCGTGCCTCATAATTAGACGGTGGTATTGGCACGTAAAACCCCATAATTTAATTCCTTGCGGATGAAACGTAGCTACATACATGCGTTCGCGGGATCTTTCAAATTTGGCAGAAAGATTTACCGAACGGTGATATCCTGTAGAAGCTACCATGCTTTCTACGTATGCGATAAGACATCGATCAAAATTTGATCCGCATAGGTACGAAGAAACATTGTAAAGTCTCGTGCGGGGTATTAGAGCTTAAACCAAAGAACAATCACAGTTTCGTAAAAAAACAAACCAGCCAAAATTGAACGCCAGTACATCAAATCACGTAGCACCCGACGTGGCTGGAGAAGGCGATAAAGCGCCTTGTCCAGCTTTACTAGTCATTAGGACGCAAACGGCGGCAGGAGCCATGCCACGCCCTGGCCTCAATAGAGCCGCCGTATGTATATTCGTTACTAGGAGCCTATTCCATTACGCGAATTTTGCCAATCTCTTCTCTAGTGTTCCTAGAATCGATGCTCACCAGCCTGTTTTCCCCCCACTTTTGCATTGAAGTCGCCCATGACTACAGTATACTGAGTTTGCACTTTATTCATCGCTAATTCAACATCTTCATAGAACTGTTCTATTTCTTAATCATCCTGACTGGAGGTTAGGGAGTAGACTTGTACTACCTTCATTCGATACCTTCTATTCAGCTTGATTACGACGACTGCTACCCTCTCATTAATGCTGTAGAATTTGTGAAAATGGCCTGCGATGTCCTTATGCACTAGAAATCCTACCCCGAATTCTCTCTTATCTGAAACATCTCTGTAGCAGAGGACGTGGCCGTTAGTATATAAGCACTTCATAAGCACCGTCTTTAGGAAGCGCAGCAACAGGAACTGGACCTGGAAAAGCCCTAATGGAGAAACAAGGAATGAGACAGATTTCATTCTCTGTGCCGATCCCAGCATAGTGCAGGATGCAGAAGTGTTATATAGAGTAAAGTTCAATGACTATATGTTAGCGAAGACTAGGATTTTTCTCAATTCTAAGAGAGAAATAGTAAAATTAGTCAAGCAGGAACAGGCCAACCTAGACGCAGTAACGTTAAAAACAGACTAATTCCGGCTGGTGCTCGGAAACAAATATGCAGCTTTAAAACAGAAACACTATGATAACATAGGGGTAATTAATGAAAGCGTAACTAGGCTGATCTCAGAAGCAGCAATTAAAGTTGGATGTAAGGCACCAAGGCAACTAGTAGGCAAGCTCTCCCAAGTAACAGAGGACCTAATAAAGAAACGGCAAAACATGAAGGTGTCAAACTCGAGAGATCAGATAAAATTCGCTGAACTGTCGCAATTGATCACCAAGAAGAAATTAAGGGATATCAGACATTCTACCGTGGAAAATATTTAGGAAGCAGTAAAATATAGACGCAGTATGAAATCAGTGAGAAAAAAACTTCGCATAAGATAAGGCAAGGTGCATGCACTGAAAGATAAGCGCGGTTATATTATCATCAATTTTGATGACATAGTAAAAGATGCAGAAGAATTCTATACGGACCTGTACAGTGCACAGAGTGCACCATCTATAACTATCGAAGAAGTTAGAAGGGCCTTGCAAGACCTGACCAGGGGAAAACCTTCTGGAGAATGCGTAATAACAGTTGATTTATTTAAAGATGTAGGAGATATCATGCTTGAAAAGCTAGGCAACTAGTAGGCAAGCTCTCCCAAGTAACAGAGGACCTAATAAAGAAACGGCAAAACATGAAGGTGTTAAACTCGAGAGATCAGATAAAATTCGCTGAACTGTCGCAATTGATCACCAAGAAGAAATTAAGGGATATCAGACATTCTACCGTGGAAAATATTTAGGAAGCAGTAAAATATAGACGCAGTATGAAATCAGTGAGAAAAAAACTTCGCATAAGATAAGGCAAGGTGCATGCACTGAAAGATAAGCGCGGTTATATTATCAGCAATTTTGATGACATAGTAAAAGATGCAGAAGAATTCTATACGGACCTGTACAGTGCACAGAGTGCAGCATCTATAACTAGCGAAGAAGTTAGAAGGGCCTTGCAAGACCTGACCAGGGGAAAACCTTCTGGAGAATGCGTAATAACAGTTGATTTATTTAAAGATGTAGGAGATATCATGCTTGAAAAGCTTGCGGCCCTTTATACGCAATGCCTCACGACTTCAAGTGTGCCAGAAGGCTGGAAGAACACCAACATTATAGTAATCCATAAGAAGGGAGACGTAAAAGAATGGAAGTATATATACCGATACGGTTGCTTTCAGTATTGTAAAAAATAATCACAAGATATTTTTCGATAGAAGCAGGGCAACACTTAACTTCAGTCAACGAACAGGCTGGCTTCAGGAAGGGATATTCTACGGTGGATCATATCCGTGTCACCAATATGGTAATCGAGAAACCTGCGGAGCACAATCAACCTCTCTGTATGTATTTCAGAGATTATGAAAAAGCATTTCATTCAGTACAGATACCACCAATCATAGAGGCATTGCGTAATTATGTAGAGGAGGCGTACGTGAATATCTTGGCAAATATCTAGAAATATTCTCCACCTTCCTTGGTTCTCCATAGAAAAGGAGAAACTTACCTATCAAGAAAGCAGTCAGGGAAGGTGACACTCCAATGCTATTCACTGCATGCTTAGAAGATATGTTCAAGCTCTTAGACTGGGAATGCTTAGCAGTGAGTATCAACGTCGAATATCTCAGAAACCTTTGGTCTGCAGATGACATAGTCCTATTAAGCAACAATGGGGACGAATTAGATCAAATGGTTGAGGAACTAAATCAAGAAAGTGTAAGAGTGGGGTTGAAGATTAATATGCAGAAGACAAAATAATGTTCAATAGCCTGGCAAGAGAACAACAATTATGGATCGCCAGTCAGCCTCTAAAGTCTGAAGAGAAGCACGTTTATTCAGGCCAATTACTCAAAGGGGACCCTGTCCATGAGAAGGACATTTACAGAAGATCTTTAAAGTTGGACTAGAGTGCATACGGCAGGTATTGCCAATTCCTGACTGGAAGCTTACCACTGTTGTTCAAAAGAAAAGTGTACAATCATTGCAGGCCACCAGTGCTATACATATGAGGCAGAAACTTGGAGGTTAACAAAGAATCAAGGGAACAAGTAAAGGACTGCACAAAGCGCGATGAAACAAATATCTTAGGCCAAACGTTACGAGAAAGGAAGATAGCCCTGCTGATCAGAGAGCAAACAGGGATAGCAGATATTCTACGAGTAATGGACATTAAGAGAAAAAAAATGGAGCTGGGCAGGCCATGTAATGCATAGGATGGATAACCGGTGGCCCATTAGAGTTGAAGAATGGATACCAAGAGAAGGGAAGCGCAGTCGAGGACGGCAGAAAACTAGGTTAGGTGATGAAGTTGGGAAATTTGCAGGCTCAAGTTGGAATCAGCGCAAGACACGGGTAATTGGAGATGGCAAGGAGAGGCTTTCCTCCTGCAGTGGACATAAATATAGGTTGATGATGATGACGGTGATGGTGTATAATCGACATACAGGTGTATGCTACTCTGCATAGGTTCCATGCTCCTCTGAAATTAGTGCAGGGGTGCTATGCAGGATGCGCCGAGTTTGGCGAAACTAGGGATCTTCACGAGCTCTGGCGACGCCCCAAGATGAAAAAACTAATGCTAACAAGACAAAGTTTGTCCGTCGGCACGCCTCCAGTTTCATTGGTTTATATAAATTCCCTCTGGGTGGCTATCATCCCTTGGGCGTTGCCATATGGGCGGTCGACAAACTGGGGCGCATGTGATGGTACGGTCGGTGCATGGTCATGCCTTCTTTCACTTGTTGGTTGTTCCACCGAGTGCATTACAGGCTCGATCAAGTTATTAAACAAATGCATTTAGTACAATAATATTAGTCCCATTAACGTGGGTTACAAACATTTTAAAGTTTACAACATGTACACTGAATGTGTATTAGACTAATTCGTAGTTTAATAAGTTTCACGTTATACCACGAGGGGACTCTCGCCCTTTTTTCCCCTCCGGAGTGGATTGGCGCGGCTCGCTACGTGATTGCGCTAGCAATCCCGAACAAAGATTGGTGCGCGCTTGGTAGTCGCACTGCGTCTTTAACAGATTGCTCGTTGCTCGGGCTGAAGTAAGCCTGCGAGACGAAGTGGGCGTCGGCTAGCGCAGAAGTGGTTTGCCGCGCGTTTACCGTGTAGGCACTCAGGAATGCCGGAAAGCACTCATACAAGGGTCTAAAATCTGCGCTTTATTTTCATTTACTTTGTGATGCACCTTCACACTGGCTAGCAACGAGCGATGGCTTCTAACAACCGCAGGAAAGAGTGTTTATATTGGGTAGCCCGAGCGATACGTGGATTCTAACAAACGCAAGAAACGTGTTTGAGGCGCAAATGGCTGTTGACTGCCACCACATCGATCCCAGGTAGGACTCTAGCATCGGTGCAGTGACCCTATACCCACCTGCTGACGAGGTGGCAGCTTCAATTTTTTTTTGACAATAACATTCTATTTTTTGTGTGTGAACGCCCGTGATGGGGTCCACAAAGTTCACGCTGTGGTTTACTGTATCCTAATGCAGATTGATGCATAGCTCCGTTGGCATCCACTAAATTGGGATACAGTTCTACGCTGCCAATTCGTCAATATGAATAATGCTCCCCGGTTAATACATTGGCTGCAATAATGGCGCCTAGCGTCGCCGCCTTTTATCGTTCGGCCATGAAAAGTCGTCAGCACCCCTTTTCGCGCAGATCATGCTGAAGACCCATGGGCCACCATCTTTAACCCCACTCGATTGTACTTTTGTTCGCTGCGAAGAAGAAACTCGTCAATTTGCGCTATCTTCCCGGGGCCACCGAGTGAAGGTTGTGCCAGCAGCTCGTCCCTCGCGACCTCCAGTCGGCGATGGCGTGCTCCGATCGAGGAAACAAGTCCCCGGTCATCTCCTTCAACAGCCATATGTCTATGCTTTTGCTCACGCAGTACGTGAGCCAAATCATTTGCCGCTTGGAGAGGTGGTCGTTCGGAATGCCGAGGCGGTCCGTGTTGGCGAGGTAACTTCCTTCGCCTCTCCGCCCATGCAGTGCAGCGGTACTGTTTAACAGCGAAAACTGCTTTCGGCACCTGTTGTACCGGAAGGCAGCCCGGCGTCCATTCTGAGTCTTCCTATATAATGATGTAGGAGGACGTGACGGCGGCTGACGAGCCGTGCCGTCGTCCCTACTCAGTAGGCGAAGGCGGGGAGCCGAGTGGCGAATGCGACGACCAGCGTGGCAAGCTTTAAGAACGACACTGCGTGTGCCGAGCTTGCGCCTCGCGCACGCTCTGGGCATCTTCATTTATTTTTTTTCTCTTTGCAGCACCGACCATAGCACTCCGCGCTGCGGCGTTGGTGGGCGATACAATGTGACCACTTCGCCTTCGACGGTTGGTTGGTCCGGATTGAACCCCAGGTGCTCGCAGGTGCCCCAGTACTTCGATGACGCCACCGGACTTGGCCTGGGGCTGGGGCGCGGTGGACGAACAGCGGTTGAAGCCGGAGAGAGCCGAAGTGATCGAACGAAATTTTCCTCCGCAGCCTAGTCACACCAGGCTATGCTCGGAAAGCATAATTTGCCCGCCACGCTGTCTCTGCAGACGAGGGCATTCGCCCGACTCGTCACACAGCCAGTGCACTGACGTCTTGGAAAGGCGAAAATGACGCTGAAACTCTACGTCTGTCATGTAGGTGAACGGGTCTTGGACAAGCGGCTGTGACAGTGATGTCACGTACCACGCAAGAGTGACGGACTGTGACTGGTGATGTGTGTGCTGTGCTGTGTGCTCTCTCTCTCTCTCACCTCCCCATCTTTCATTCCCCTCATCCCGCTCCCATGTGCAGGGTAGCAAACCGGTTGTGCTAAACTGGTTAACCTCCCTGCCTTTCCTTCTCCGCTCTTTCCTTCCTTCCTTATCTCCAATATCAGAAAATGAAGTTTCATTACAACTAAAATTCCCCCATGGTTTTAAAATATGTAGAAATATTCTCTAAACATAGCGAAAGTACCAATAACACGGTTATTAAATTATACATATGTCGTTTTTTTCAAAGCCAAATAACTATAGAATCTGCACCACACAGGTTACATATTTAAGTGAACCGGTGAGCCGTTCAAGTGATCCGGTTCATTTCAGTGAGCTGAGCCGTTTCTAGGCGGTCACTGAAGTGAGACATTTTGCCAATCTCTACCTGAGACTCAAGTCGGTATTGATGTTTGGTTTCAAAACCCGTTCCCGCCCACACAGTAGCTCGAAAGTGTACCACTAGACCGTGGTGCAGCCATGACCCAAGTTAGCTTGAAAATGGCTAGATACACAGATGGAATAGACAGCCCGAGAAAAGTGCGCGAAGTATACTATGAATACTAATCACAATAAAACCTGAGAATAAACGATTACGCAGGTGTTCAGATTGTGTTCCGTGGGTAGGTTTCGCAACTTGTTCAGGGCCGTTCAGAAAAGGGTGACCGAAGGCCTATGACAATGAGCAATACGTTATTTATTGTCTACCTGTGCCCTTTTCACTCGCTGGCTGCACTTCCAGACTCTGCACTATATCACATTTACATGGCTAGGCAAAACTAACTCGGTGTACTGCCTAAGGTAGGTCATATTATTTTTACTGCGAACCATTGTTTGCCTCATTCTTGGCACTTAGCGGTAGGTACAGTTGCTCTCTCGCCTGCCTATCAGAAAAATGAGATATTGCGTGACCGATGTAGGAATCGCAACCCTGCGATCGGGTACAGCAGCTGGATTCTTTAACCATGTAACCACAATCGCTTTCTTTTCTTTCTTTTTGCATTAGCCCATGCATGCCTCATTCGAAAGCCAGCGAGTCCTTTGAAGCAAGGCGCCTGAACCCCGGGCCACTTTAAGGTTTTATTTGCTTGTGCTATCTCCTGGACAGGCCCACTTTTCCCAGTACTTTCCTCCTAGCACATTACGCTGCGTTGAAACTGTGCGATGCTGTACAGGCTTCATGATTGCCCATTTAATTAAGTTTTCTCGATTTCTTCGCCAAAGTAAAAATGCCAGCATAATTTTACCATACACCACACGAAATAGCCATATATACGTAGGATTGTATAACACGTAGTTGCTGATGACGTCACAGTCCGTCGTTCTTTCGCTTACGCTTTTTCACTACCTATGTAGAACATAACAATTACTATGTCATAGGCTCGCGTCCGACGGCTGGCCTAGAAATAGTGTCTTTGGCGCCATACATCCGTCTACAAAGTAGTTAATGTGCTGCTGTCGTTACAAACACGTACGCTCCCTACCGACACGCACAGCCACTGAAATGACGTGAACACGTTGGCCCACTAGGTATTGTTTTGAGAAACCCCAAGCACCAGCACCTGCAAAATGCTTCGCATCACGCAGATTCCCACAGAGAGTGGGGTTGGCACAATTCTTTATATCAGGGTTGTCCGGAGCACTGACACAAGGTGATTAGATGCTGAAAATTTTAGCGGTATCTATACAATCTTCATTTGAAAAAGTTAATACTTGTTCCTTTGTGTGAGAATATTAGGCGTTATTACATGCAGACAGCCAATGGGCGCTTGCTCGAAGGGTACTATAATATCAATTGCGACCTTCTCCCAAGAAATGTTAGAAAAATTACCTGGCTGCAGTGTTGCCGCAGCTTCTTGGGCGGACATGTATTATTATTGTCAAACAACAGACTTTGAAATTGGTCAATATGTTCTTCCATGCGCACAATAGCTGCAGTCACTGTTCCGTGCTTCTGATTTCAGCATGTGATTATTGTGCGACCTCCATTAAACGGCGAGTAAAAGTACTTCAGTCTTGTCACCTCAATAAAGGGCTTCGTGCACAATGGATATGCTTGTATGTAGAAGAATATCACACAGAAAATGTCTTCGTACAGACACATTCTCTTACACGATGTTTGATATTTTGCGCGAGCAATATGCGTGATAAAATTTAGCCGACGTTTTGTACGCAACCGTATCTTCTTCATTTGTAACCGTGTTTTGCGACGATGATTCCTACTCATTTTTGCGGTCCTCGTGTCTAGGTATTCACGTGCAAAACTGTCTTGCAGCGATGCCCCCCTTCGTCAATGCTCCTCATGGCGCCTGTAGGGTATTTTGAAATAAATAAATTAATAAATAATAGCCCAAGATGATGAACACCATGATGGCGGTCGTTACACTTGCTGTTTGTAGCTCCTGCGTCGCTATATTGTGGTAAAAACCAAACAGACTTCAACAGCAGCATCGTTTAGTGCTCTCTCTATGATTTGCTCAGCGAGCTCAGATGGCATTACAGACTGGTCCCACTCACCAATGTGACACGTGCTACGGCTGATGTCCCGTTCAGTTCATTGACAGCGAAGTGACTAGTACACTGTAGTCCTTTTGCAAGACAAAATGATGATCCCCCCTAAAAATGTGCCCGTAGTCGCAAGACGTAACGCGTGTTGCGGCTTCGCATTCGCCTGAAGTGTATTTCTTAGGTTGAGAACATATTCCACCAGAATCAAAGAAAGCTGTGTGTACGAAGTCCGTTGTAGGCCCATTTCAGCGCACTTCAAAGTTATTTTTTGTGAACATGGCAGAAAATGGTGCATTCATTATTTTTATGTACCTGTAAACACTGAATTCATCGTTTCAATAGTACTATTGAAGAATACCACCTTCCATATCACTCCGCTTAACATTACTCACCATATTTTAACGCATAGCTCATAATTATAGCATATCTATTCATTGAACATTGAGGTATAAAAAAAAACAAATCAACAGGTAAACGAAAGGGCTAATTTTGTGCATGCGGTAAGTTAAGCGTATTGATTATTTTCAGAAATATGCAACTTGCATCGATCATATGTACACCACAACAGCTCGCGTTTCTTGCTGAATCCACATTGGATGCCGGCATGAATACGGAGACCAGCCACGTGTATTCGAGTACCTGATGACAGTTCATTGCTCCTCAATATTTCAGAAACTAGGGCCACGCAGGAGAACAACATTACGTTTCACAATACAGTAGTCAATTGCAAAGTAACAACTGGAGCGACAAAAGTGATTCTGCACAAGAAGAGACGGTTTTTCTGTTCGAGAGTACCATCAGCACTACGTTGGAAAAAAGTGCAGCAGGGATATTAGCTTTAACAAAGCAGGAAGAGTAGTGTACTGTCAGGACACCATAAGCGCTATTATGAGTCAGATCAAGAAGTATTTGTAGACACGAATTGTACAAACATTAGTAACAGACGTTATTCAAAGTGCAGTGATGTAAAAACTCGCAGGCGTTATAAGTTCATATTTTTTAATTGTCGTGAGGGTACAGAACCATACAACGAAACGTAGCTTTTTAGTGGGCGAACATGCGAGAAACAGGCGACACTCGGAACACAATGATAGCAACAAGCAGTTATCGGTCATCGAAATTTGATATGCGGGTCAGGCTGTTTGTACATTACTCATAGAATAATTCAATATACGAGTCTGGCGCTGACATGCGTACATTCTAGAAAGCATTTCACTGTTTGCATCACGCATGCTATCTGACAACAGACAATATTTTTTCGCAACAGGATCGGCGACGGTATTTGAGAAGATTCTTACATGTAGGTTCGTGTTGCGCCCAGCGATAACACTGTAGCAGTGGTGTGTCGATGAAAAATGTTTTCCGAAAGAAAGAACATAATGAACTTGCGTCAATACATTTTTATTTCTCATTTTTGTAAGCTCCGTTTCTCACTTTGCCAATTTTTCAGGACATTTGAAGGTTCCGGTTGACTTAGGATATTGTTGGGTGGCTCAATTTAAACATCGGCATTTTTATTGCCTAGTGTGATAAATCACGCAACGGAGGCGTTACGCGACTGGATTTTCCATTGGACATGCTGGGACCGTAATTATTTGACTTGCTTTCATTCATGCTTTATGCGCTCCAGATGAGGGACCTTCTTTTTTCTGGTAGATTGCGTAAAATCTCCAGTCAGCCGCATGATGTAGATAGTAAGGAAGTGGCCCTAGAAGCAAAAACTTCACAGCTAACCTCGGTCACCGAGAAGTAACACGATACTGTACTATATGTTGGTATATGGGCCAAACTATTAAAACATGAGCCGTGTTTAGACAATGTTTCAATAATTCCCGCCAGAAAGACTGCATATCTTGTCCACTGAATACAATTTTGTGTGCTGGGTTGCTGAAATACCATTCATGAGAATAGTCTGAGAACATGTAAATCATTATTTTAAAGGCAGATGTCAGCATAGCAAGGTATCTGGACTTTCGCGTTAAAAAAACTTTACCTTTCTGATGTTGTAGGCCCGTCTTCCACAACCGAAGCAGTTGCATTTTAGCACAGTCAAAGAAACGGACCACAGAAGAGCCACAAAAAGCAGCTTGGCCGCCATGTGTTTCCAGTGAGAGCCTTCTACTAGATCGTGTTAAAGATTAAACTCCCTCAACCGAAGCTTCAGAACGACGGCTTTGTACAATACAATGCGCATGAACGTCCGTAGCACCGTGCACAGGTGCGCAGCACAGCAATGATGTGTCCCACCCCCATTTCTTACAGCGTTAGCATGCGATTCTTTATTTTACTTTGAAGTAATGCAGCTACAAGTACTTGAAAACGTTATGTGCATCTTTTCACTTTTGGAAGTAGTAGGAGAACTACATAAGCCACTGACTTTAAACGAGGTTGCGTAAAATAACACTTTTGAGTTACTACGCAGAAGAACGTTAGGCCTACGAGAGTTGCTGTAGTGGGCATAGAAGAAGCACTATCTCACACACCTGGTCTGGTAATAATTCTGCACGGTAGCTTATGCGCTCATTCGCAGGGTTTCACAGGATATCGGTATTAGTGGTGAGGTGAAGTAAGTCTGTCCGCCCACGAATTAAGCCGAATAAAAGCGATTGGATGATGGTTTGTTTTAAATGTAGCCGATGGATAAAGGTATTGGGGATGTGCAATTACATTAAGTGCACTCAGTACATGTTCGCCACCCAAATGGAAGACGCATATACTTTCGATCACTTATGGTTGTAGGGGACCGAGTTGTCGGTGTATCCAAGCAAAATTCATCCCCACTGATTTCAAAATATCCCACTAGGAATTCCCGAAATCTCCAGAACATCAAGCCCACCATATTCTATTGTGTTTTAATAATGGAGAACCACACCAATAGTATGTAGTTTCAAAGCAGTGCTAAAAAGCATATTGTGATTCTTGTGTCGTAGTCCATTTCATCAGCTGGTATTTGTTGTGTCTTCAAGTACGCTGTAGCCTACTTGCCAGAACACATGTTTATTGCCACTTGCAATACAACGGAAAAGAACCACAAGACACTTACGTGGCCGTCTCAGATAGATATACAGATCTACAATCAGTGACATCACAGAAACACATACAGGCACCGTGCGTTCTATCACAGATACAACAATTCTACACCTCAGTGACGTCAGGGCGCCACTACACATTCTATCTAAGGGTGATGACACAACACTCCCTTACCCCACTCCCCCCCAAAGTGTTCTTAGTAGCGGTCGGGCGGCAGTCTTTGACGGGTGCTGCGTTGAAGCTCCGGTTGGGAAGATGACGATGCTGTACTCCCTGCATGCAGACGATGGGTCTCGAGGGGTGGCATGTTCTTTGTTGGTAGCTGCTGCCTGCTCACCTGCTTGATCGGTGTCAGACGTCTTTCGCGCACCGTCGTCGTTTACAGGGTGCGCCCCTAAGGACCTGCGAGACACAATGTCTTGGCTACATGCTGGCGGTTCGAGGTTAGGAGATGGCGCATGAACTGATTGCGGGAAGCACTTCTGGAATGCTCGCTGTCGCAGATTACCAACGTGAATGTACCGCTCTTCGTTCCCTATCCTGACCACATAAGTGCTTGAACTCACAAAGTTGTTTACCTTGCCGCTCACCTACTCCATTCCCCGGGGCGTAGACCCTGTACAAGGACACCTTCTCCTTTCTCGAAGTCCCTCCACGCACCTCGTCGCTGATTTGCTGACTGCTTTGTTCGCTCAAGTTTTTCCTTCATCCTTTGCTCGATATCCGGATGGAGAAGGCTCAACCTTGTCCTCGATTTCCACGATAAGAATAGCTGGGTCGGTGTGTCTTCAGTAACCCCCGTTGGCGTGTTCGTATAATTGAATAGGAACTGATTGATCCGGGGCTGGAGAGACTTCATCTGCCCATTTCTTTGTTCTTCCATGACCTGCTTAAAAAAGATTTTCTTAAGATCTGTAGACAACGCTCCGCGCAGCTATTCGATGCCGGGTGATAAGGAGGCGATTTAGTGTGCCGAATGCCATTCCGTCTCATGAATGTCTCGAAAAATGCCGATGTAAACTGTGCGCCATTGTCTGTTACCACTTCTTCCGGTAACCCGCTTCTTCCGGTAAATATTGTATTTTTGCTACTAGTTGACTTCATGACAAACACATCAACCCACTTGGAATAGGAGTGAACTAGCACTAGAAACCAATGCTGACCACGATGAGCAAAATCCAAGTGCACGCGCTCCCACCGGCGCCTAGACACTCCCCATGACATTACAGGACCGTTGGGTGCCGCATTTTGGGTCAACTGGCATGTGACACATTGTTTCACTGTTTGTTCAACGTCTTGCGTAACGCGGGGCCACCACACGTGGCCCTAGACAGCATTTTCATAGGGGCCATTCCTGGATAGCCTTCGTGCAACAGCGATAGTACTTTTTCGCGAAGATAAATTGGCACTATCACCCGATTTCCCTATGTCACGCATCCTCTGTCAACAGAAAGCTCACTTCGTCGCACAAATTATGGTGCCAAAGCGTAATCAGACACTTTTGAAGGCCAGCCGACCTGCGTGTAAAACAAGACCTTTGGTAACAGCTTGTCTTTGCTTGTTTCCCCTACAATGTCTTCTGCCAAGAGTGGGAGCTCGTCCACCATAGAAAAACCTTCATACACGTCATCTGTGTACACGTCACCTGTGTTCTGAAGCGGCAGGCGTGAAAGTGCGTCAGCGTTGCCGATATCCTGGGATTTGCAATAAACCCATTTGTAGTCATAAGCAGCAACCTGTAAGGCACAACGCGCACGCGTGCCGCCGACATAGCAGGAATTGGCTTACCGTGTCCTAATAGTCCCACTAAGGGTTGATGGTGAGAGTAGATCACAAATGTCCACACGAAAAGGTACTTATGAAACTTCTTTAGTCCGTACACGACAGTCAGGGCTTCTTTTTTGATATGGGCGTACGCCTGCTCCGTTTTAGTCAGAGTCTTAGACGCAAGAGCGATTTGTCTTTCTTCAGATCCTTCCTTTTGAAGAAGGACTGCGCCTAAACCATACGAAGACGCGTCCCAAACCAGCCCTAGCTCCTTTGAAGGGTCATAGTAGGCGAGTACGGACGCACTCACCAGCCAGCCCTTGTATGCTTTGAAGCCTTTTTCTGCGGAAGCCGTCCATTTCCACTTAAAATTCTCAGCTAGCAAGTCATAATGGTTGAAACTGTGCTGACATGTTCGGCACGAATTTCCCATAGAAATTTAACAAGCCTAAGAAGGCGCGTAGTTCGTTCTTGTTTTTTGGCGTTGGTGCTTCTGTAATAGCGCGCACCTTGTCTTCTGAAGGACGGATTCCTCCGTCATCAATCACGTGATCGAAATAGGTCACAGCGTTCTCAAAAAACTTGCATATCTCCTTCCACAATTTCACACCCCGTTCCTTGAACCATGTCAGCACAGCTTCGACCTTATTATAGCATTATTCCATTGTTTCTCCTGCTATTAACACATCATCAAGATAACATGACCCTCTGTCTAAACCCTTGAACATGCCATCCTTCACAGCTTGGAATATAGCCGGAGCACTTGTTATTCCGTACGGCATACGAGTGTATCGAAAAAGGCCTAGGTGGGTGTTCACAGTGACCAAAGGTTGCGAATCAGGGTGCAGCTGCAACTATTGGTACGCTGTAGAAAGGTGAAGGACAGTAATACATTTGCATCCGTGCAACGCGACAAAAATATCTTCCGACGTTGGCAAAGACTAATAATTGGTTCTCAGACAAGGGTTTACCGTCACTTTGTAGTCTCCGCATATGCGAACTTTGTTGTTAGCCTTGGGTATGACTACTAGGGGCGTAGGCCTATCACTTTGCTGTAAAGGCGCCAGTACTTCCGATACCACTAGTGAATGTAATTTCTGTGCTACGGCGTCCCTGAGTGCCAATGGCACAGTTCGATGCTTACAGAAAACAGGTGTACTGCTGTATTTTAGCACTAGGTTCACCGATGTGTCCTAGCGCCGGCTCGAACACTTCCGAAAATTTTTCGATGACTGCGGCTGATTTATCAAGACCGATATTGCACACGCTCGTCCAATCCAGCTTCAACGCCTCTAGACTAATGCGGCCCAACAACAAAGTGTCACATATGTGTGACACTTTGGAGTGGTTGAGCGGCAAGGTAAAAAAACGTGCGAGTTCAAACACTTATGTGGTCAGGATAGCGAATGAAGAGCGGCACTTTCACGTTGGTAATCTGCGACCGACTGTTCAACCGGAATCTTTCCGCTATCACCAAGGGCTTCGGTGAATAGTGCCTATTGATAAATGCCCCTGAGTGCCCCTGACCAGTTCGTGGTAGGTTTTGGCTTCGGACTTCACTGAGGCCAACAAATTCTTCATCGTGCGGTAGGCCTGTTTTCCAATGGCAGTCACAAAAGCGGATACCTTCAAGTCGTCACTGACCTGGGTGGCCCGGATGTAGTGTTCAGAGCGTTTCACGTAAGATTCGAAGTCTTCGTCTCCCTCCTCCGTGAACAGCTCGAAGCGGCCGAAGGAAGCCATGCTATGGTAGTGCGCCTAGACACAAGCTGTTCCCAAACTGCTGGAGCCGCAACCAGCGCTTCAGCCGTGGCCCGGCTATCGTCCGCTATGAGGATTCCATCCTCGTCGCCACTGTTGTGTCTTCAAGTACGCAGTAGCCTACTTGTCAGAACACACGTTTCTTGCCACTTGCAATACAACGGAAAAGAGCCACAAGGCACTAACGTGGCCGTCTTATATAGCTATACAGAGCTACTAATCAGTGACATCACAGACACACACACAGGCACGTGCGTTCTATCTCAGGTACAATTATTCTAGACCTCAGTGACGTCAGAGCGCCATTACACATTCTATCTAAGGGGTGACGACACAACAGTATTTATTATTGCAAAAGCCATTAACCACCTAATAAGAAGGAAACGACGTCGCTGTTTAGTAAGTACCTAGTCATTGTGGTATTATCGCGTGGTAATCCACGTGCAGAAGAAGATATTTTCTTATCGTTTGTTTACAAAAAGGACTGCTCCGAAGAGACCTGATGATCTTGAGCAGGCTATGATTGGTCGTGGCGCCCTCCAATGCCTACTATTTCTGCATAGGAATAACCATGTAGTCAATGTGTTCAAGCGTAAACTATCAGGCATATTATGTGCCACAATCCGCAGTATTGTACACATAGATACATTTACACAGATACCCCCCTCCCCTCCCAACTTGAAGGGGGGGGGGACGTGGGGAGCACGGGGGGGGGGGGGGGAGGGTGCGTTCTACTCCGAGTGGCTTCTATCTTGAAAGCGATCTGCGTCGGGGACAGAGTCCACCCTGCGCTATGTTTTCGCAGCTTAGTTCGCGTTGATGGAAGAGCCAGCACGAAGGTCAATTCGCTCGCTGCTGCTGCCGCACTGTCTCACCCCAACGTTTTGCCAGCGAGTTTCCGCGATCATCGAGTGAGACGTGTTCATGTTTGCTTGTGCATGCGTGACACCATGCTTGTTAATTTATTTCGTATGCCTATAATTACAAGTTTTTACGACCGATAAAACTACTATCTTTGCGTCCTATTGCAGTCCCCTAATTTGCTCTGGCAATCGATGCTTCGACCTTCGGGCGAAAGTGCGATTTATTTAACAAAATGCTCATCTATGCATTGAAGCACAAAAGTAACCGTTACGCCCACGTATTTCGTCCCACACTTTAGCAAATAATATCTTAAAATTGGTGTCATCGTAGAAATTAATTTCAGGTGGATTCAGCTTTCAAACTCGGCGGCTACAATTCGTAAATTGCAATATGCGCCGTAAAGTAATTAATTAGGAAGTTAATTAGCAGTTGTTATGCGTTTCGATCAATATGCGTTTCGATTTCTCGCACAACTATTGTCCGGCTCTGAACAATCCAGCTCAAGGACTACAAGTATAACTACTGCTACAGGCGATTTTTTTAAATTCCATAAATCTTTAAAAAACGATCACCCGATACACCAGCCGGCGTCTACGGGGCGGCAGACGGCGAGTAGCAGACGACGAGGGGAGCGGCGGCACGTACGCAGTGCTTACTGGTGATTTTGGTTGTTGACTTCAAACTTTTTTTCTCGCTTCAAACAAAATTTGCTGGAATAGAAATTTCGAAATCACGCGCTAATAGGTCGGTGCACATTTTGAGCTTTCTGGCGTATTTTTACCTGGAGGTCCTTAAGGCTTAAATGTGGTCTGAATCTTGCAAAAAAATTCATTTTTTTGCCAATGTTGGAGGTGCTTTTCTAAAAAATATACATCCCTTAAGCATTTCAAATAATCTTTATCATACACTATAGCAACATGCGAAAAGGAAGAAAAAATATTGTAGTTGAAAAATTTGCGCAGTTTATGCGAAAACATTTCTAAAAACGCAACATTTCTCAAGTTTTTACTGAGCCAAATAAACGCGATCAATTCTAAAATGCATTTATTTATCACATTATATGAAAGGAGGATGCCCCTAGAATGGTCTAAAATAAAATTTGTTATTACACCTAGTGTCAGACTTGAATAAAAGAAATTTACCACCAGTGAACTATTGCTTCATTGCAGCAACTTCAATGAGCGCTCACGTGACGAATTTTTTTTCGACGAAAATACTTTTGGTGAAACCTTATTCAAACAATAGCCATCTACCATAATTTTTCTGATGAACATCAACGACGGTCACTTTTTGGACTGGGACGTTTCACGTAGAATGACCGTATTCCATCATACGGCCTTGTTCAAGATGTTTTGTCTCGTCATCTTAAACTACAAATTCCTGACTCGGAAGTCTCTCGAGCGCACAGGTTAGGATCCTACACCGATAAAAAGACTCGACCAATTATCATCAAGTTTTCGTCGTCTAAAGTCAGGGATGCAGTCTGGGCACAGAAACATAAGCTCAAAGGTACTGGTGTATCAGCTAGCGAAGATTTTTGCAGAGCTACGCGAAACTCAAGGAGGAAACTAACAGAATTTGCAAAGGTAGCAGGGCAGCCGTACTCGCTTCGCATGAATAAACTGATCATGAATAAAAAAAGGTACGTTTACTGCGCAGTAACCGACAGCGTACGCGAAACTGATTTGCCACGATCGGCAGATACGCAAGATAGCGCGGCCACTGTACCTGCACGTGCCGGCACTTCTAGTGCATCATAGCTATGTCTGCCTAGATCCCGCGCAAAGAACGCCTCTATTTTCTTTTCCAATGTCCGGAGTATCCTGAATAAGCGCGTTGAATTGTCTTCCGCTATTGATTCATGCTCTGCTGATATTATTGGTCTGACGGAGACCTGGCTGTCTGCAAAAGTTAAAAATGAAGAAATTTTGGACTGTGAAAAGTGCTACAAATTTTACCGATGAGATCGTCATTACCGGTCTGGTGGTGGTGTTCTGTTTGCGGTTGCCGACACGCTTGCTTCTCATGTTATTCCAATTGTATCTTCACTTGAGCTTGTGTTTGTACGCGTGCTCATTGATTCTCGCGAAATAATTTTTTGTGTTTGCTATCGGCCACCAACTGCATCACTGTCCTTTTGTAATGACCTGCACGATGCTGTCAATCAGCTGTTCGTCAGATACCCAAAATCGCCCCTCTTCATACTTGGCGACTTCAATTTTCCAGACATTAGGTGGGAAAGAGCCCCGGTTTCGTTAAAACACAACTCAGCTGAAAGAAAGGAATTTTTAACTTTTTGTCAAGACTTCAACTTAACTCAGCTCGTTCACTTTCCCACTCGTACAACTCCCACTGCCGCTAACATTCTAGACTTAGTGCTTACAACTACACCAGATATAGCTTTCTGCTTAACTCATTCACCGGGAATTAGCGACCACTCTATAATTCACTTCACCCTACGAGCACGGGTTTCCAACAAGAAAAAAACCAGGGTCATCCAAGACTACAGCAAAGCAGATATTACTGGAATGAATGTGGAACTACAGGGCTTTGTTGATAGTTTTTTTGCAGGTTTTGAGCAGCGGTCGGTAAAGGACAACTGGTTGCTTTATAAAAACAAACTCTTGTCCCTAATTGATCGCTTTGTACCTAAAAGAAAAGTTTCATCGAGTCCTCGCTCTCCGTGGTTTCATAACACGTTAAAGCGCATGCGCAACAAAAGGAAGCGGATATTTCGACGGGCAAAGCTAACAGCCAGAACAGACCACTGGTCTTGCTATCAAAAATTTAACCGAGAATTCTGTACTGCGCTTTCAAAAGCAAAGAAGGAATTCTATCATAAAACTCTTCCTTTGCTACTGCTTTCTAACCCCCGCAAATTTTGGAGCATTATTAACGGTTCTAAAGGGACACACATTCAATTATTCCAATCTAATGTTCCAGTAGTTCAAAGCGAGTGCTGCAATGTTCTGAACAATGTGTTTGTTACTGATTTTAATAGGAGCATTCCCACAGTGTTTCCACAAATATCAAAAAACAACTTTTTACCAATGGATCTCATCGCTATTGATGCAGTTGGTGTAGAAAGGCTTATTGTCAATTTAGAGGTGTCTTCATCGGCAGGCCCAAATTGTATCTCATCAAAAATGATGAAGTGTACACAAGTGTATTCTTCGTTGATATTGTCAAAGCTTTTTGAACAGTCATTACAGGTGTCAACACTGCCCTCTGACTGGAAGATAGGGAAGGTGGTCCCTGTGCATAAATCTGGTGATGTACATTCCCCCAATAATTACCGTCCCATCATTAACATCCATCCCAGTCAAAATCTTAGAGCATATAATATACTCGCATCTCATCGAATTCCTTGAGTCCAATTCCTTCTTCAGTATTTATCAGCATGGATTCCGTAAAACAGTTTCGTGCGAAACGCAATTGCTATGTTTTACCAACGACTTATTTATTATCGCGGATCATGACGTTGATACTGATTGCATATATTTAGATTTTGCCAAAGCATTTGACTCCGTCTCACACGACCTACTTATATTCAAGCTTAATCAACTTAACACAGACCCCAGTGTACTTGCATGGATTAAGGAATTTCTCTCTAACCGTAGCCAGTATGTGACAGCTAATGACTTTTGTTCACCTAATTCCCCCGTAACATCCGGTGTTCCGCAAGGGTCCGTTTTGGGCCCTCTACTTTTCTTGATTTATCTTAATGATCTTCCTACTTGCCTTTCTTTCTCAACTGTGCGACTGTTTGCAGATGACTGTGTATTTACCAGAAAATTACTGACCATGCTGATTATATCAATCTGCAACACGATCTAGATAGGGTGTTTGAATGGTGCAATCAATGGCTCATGACACTTAACCCAACTAAATGTAAAAGCATGCGAGTTTCTCGCCACGCTACTACTCATTGTCCGCGTACTTACTCCCTCATTAATATTCCATTACCATCTGTTGACAGTTATAAATACCTTGGTGTTCACATTTTTTCTAACCTTTCGTGGAATATGTATGTTGAATATGTAGCTAACAACGCGAATCGCATGCTTGGCTATCTGCGTCGAAATTTTTTTGATGCCCCATCGTCCCTGAAGCTAACACTTTACAAAACCCTGGTACGTTCTAAGTTAGAGTACGCATGCGCCATATGGGATCCTACTCAGACCACCCTCATTCAAACTCTTGAAGCTATTCAGAATCGCGCAGCACGTTTCATCTTATCGAATTATTCACGTCATTCCAGTGTCACGTCTATAAAGAAAACCCTAAACTTGCCTGACCTTTCGTTGCGTCGAAAGTCATCTCGACTTAATCTTTTTCACAAAATCTATTATTATAACAACGATTTAAAGGACATCCTGTTTCATCCACCTCATTATATTTCTTCAAGGACCGATCATCGCTTCAAGGTTGGTCTACTGTCTTGTCGCACAAAATTGTGTAATGACTCTTTTGTTCCTAGGACAAGCGTCGCATGGAACCACCTTCCCTCCACAATCGCAAGCATAACTGATGATCACGAGTTCAAGATCGCTTTACAAAATGCTTTGTATCATTTTTGTTAGTTGCACGTCTTGTCATTTTTTCCCCACTCCTTTCTGTAGTGCCTTCGGGCCCTGAAAGTATTTTCAATAAATAAATAAATAAATAAATAAATAAAACGCACAGTTACTCTTTTTGAGAACAATCGAATTCAGCCAGCACCCACAGTGTTTACCAATTTTGTTTCTCTCTTTTAATCTTTGCTTAATAACATTCTTTTCCCCAGTTCCCATGTGAGATTTCAAACCGGAAACTTGTGTCCGGTTAACGTCCCTGTCGTTCATGCCTCTCTGCCTCCCTCTCGAAAATGTTATTGTGCACCTAAATCTAATTACAGGCGCCTCCTTACGCTTTATATCTCCATCAAGGTAACGCAACTGCTACTAGTAATCTAATATATGACCTCGTACTGAGAAGAAAAGCATCACATGTACTTTTCATCGTGGAGGGTGTTTAAGAATATATCGGACCGGACATAGGGGTGATGCATAGGGAAGCATCGATGTGTGTGTACTATATTGGAGCTAAATAAAAATTAGAAAATACTTATTTACTGTGCACTGAGTCAATATTTAAAAATTGTAGATGATTCACTCGGTGTCCTCTGTTGATTCTTTATTAGAGCAACTTATACGAAATGGCGACGGAAAAAAAAGTCCTGAACTTTAGAAGTAAAGTGGCACTACTACGAGCATTGTAAAGTTTTCATTGTCGTACTAGTACGTCAACTATCCTGCAGCCAAAGTCGAGTAATATGTTCTGTGACAACTGGTTGTAGAAGAGGCTGGAGTGAATTGGGCGCACAAGTAAATGAGTTTTTCACAACACCCAACACGGCTTCAGGCGTTCGCTTTCATGTGAAACACAATTACTTCTTTTTACTCACCGCTTGTGCTCTATACAAGACAGGAATTCCACAATCGATTGCGCCTTTCTAGACTTCTCGAAGGCTTTTCATAAGGCTACTCATGTGCTGCTTATACAGAAACTTTCCTCTTTAAACCTTGACCATAAGGTACTTACCTGGCTTGAATACTTCCTAGTCAATCGCCGACAGTACGTTTCTGTCAACGGTCATGATTAACCCTTAATTATCGTAGCATCAGAAGTTCCGCAGGGCTCTGTTTTAGGTCATTTACTTCTTCTAATATACATTAACGACTTGCCTGATTGTGTGTCATGTTCAGTTCACTCTTACGCCGATGACTGTGAACTGTATCGTGAGATTCGTGATAATAAAGACCAAGAAATTCTACAGACTGATCTAAATAACATCGCCGCTTGGTGTAAAAACTGGCTCATGGAACTAAACCCCAAAAAGTGCAAGCTGATGACAGTTACAAGGTGCGGTGGTTGAAGACAAGAAGTAGACGACATGTAGTGCGCGCACCCAGGCGAATTCTGTGCTGGATTGAAAGACGACAACGTCGAAAAACTGCACATAACATGCGGCGCAAGAAGACTAACAAAAGGAAAATACTTCCAATGGAAAGAGAACACGGAGCTTCAAGCAGCCAATGACCAAACGATGAATCGGCCAGATCGGCAGAAAAGCGAGCCGCACTGGCAGAAGAGGGGGAGAGTTGAGTTCCAGAAGCGGCACCAGAAGTTCGGCCACCGGACCGGGCGTTGAAGACGGCCGTCGGGTTCCGGACCCTAGCCACCAGGACTTCACCCGACTGGAGCCTCATGCCAACCCGTTCCTGGGAGTCGCCACTCTGCCCGATCGCCAACTGCTGCCCGAGGCCGGCGAGCGTCTGCGCCCGTAGGCAAAAGTAAGCAGTCAGGCTACGGGCCCGAGTTCCACGCCCAGTGGCCTGGCCAGAACGCCGCCGCCATCTGCCCGTGCCGCCAAGATGCCTGACTTCTCCCTCCAAGCCAGAGCTGCCACGCTCCGGTAGCTTGTCCGATGGTCCACTACACCGAATTTTAGTGAGACCGACACCGCTTCTCTAGTCGTCTCGTCTCTGTTTCGCTGCGTCGAGACTGTAGTGGGCACTCACACCCGCAGCCTGCCCGAATTTGTATGTTATTAACGCCATCCTAGCCCTGAGTGCGTTTCTTGCCGTGATGTTTTTTTGAGTGTTTATTTCATGGCTTACTTTTCATTTTAGTTTTATTAAAAGTTTGTGTGTGTTTTCCAACAAACGGCTTTGACCTCAATTGGTTTCTCGGAGGCTCCGCCTCATTGAAATGTCAGAATCACTAATTAAGGAAAAGAACCTGCATCACAATTGCGTAATGGTAGTCCTCTGCAACGCCAAGCCGTCAGGAGATCGTTAATGTCGCCACGCACCATCGAGCTAGCCGCCGGCTGCAAAAATTATCGCAGGAGCAAGGAATTCCGTCCGAGACTTCCAAGAAAAGCAAGGCTAAGCCAACAGGTGAAATGACAGCACCATTGTATCCGATCGCCCTGAAACAAACCAAGAAGCCACTTAACCTTAGCGCATCATTGACTGAAGACCTCCAAAACTGGCTGAAGACATACAAAATGGTCGTATTGTTCAACAACTGTAACTGTGACGACCAGTTGCGCCGTATGTACTTCTTGTATGATACCGCGAAGACCTCGTTTGAGAACCGAAAGTCGACTCTGGCATTATGGGACCTGCTTCGCAACAGATTCCTGCAGGCCTTTACTAGTGTCGCAGGCAAGGAATGGGAGAAGCTCTTCTAGTAGCCCGGGTGTAGGTCTAGAACGAGAACTTTGTCGTTTACACGGAAGAGATGACTCTTCTGTTCCGTCATGTCAACCCGAATATGTCTGAAGAATAGAAAGTTCGTTTTGTCACGTGGGGAGTAAAGCAAGAACACTTCGCTGGAATACTGCGTATACCGACCAATGCAGTAACAAGATTCTCAACGGAAGCAATGACTATCGAGAAGACGCTAGAGATGCGCAGTAGGCAATATTAACGCCAAGTGCTTACGAAGAAGTACGAAGTCCGAAAACTCCGACTACTTGCGGGAGACCATACGAGCAATTGTGCGCGCGGAGCTACAGGGGTTGTTCCAAAGGTCGTGGCCTCAGCTGACCACGAATGCTCACGTTGTGCGAGAAGAAATTCAGTGGTTATTAGGAGTTCCCGAATTGCAGCCGGAATTACCACAGCAGCCTGAAGCGATGACAGCAGCAGCCGTTGTTGGCCGTCACCTCCTCGCCCGAGCCAGGGTCCTCGCATGCCGCGATTCCATCATCAGACTCTGCCACCGTCGCCTCCAGCCCACTCACCTGTGAGTCCGCGCCACACTCCAAGAAAGACAGAAGTATGGCGCCCTCCGGACCACCGTCCTCTCTGCTACCACTGCTGAGAAGCCAGCCACGTGTGCCACCTGTGCCCAGACAACGAGGTGGGACTACGAGGGTTTGCCGTCAACGCGCCGTGTTCTCAGCCAGGTGAGCGACTACGTGACATCGCCAACTACATCGCCGCAACGGACTGGAGACCCCGACTTCCTTACCGTTCGCCTTCACCAGGACGCTGCCTGCCACCGCAGCGTCGAACGTACTCAGGGCCAGCCAGTGGCCAGTCTTCAAGCCCATATCCGGAACACTAAAGCAGCAACCGATGGAGGTGCGATTGCTGTGCGTCGAAATGCCGAAGATCCTGCGCCAACGACGAAGACGCCGAAAAGACCCTCTCGACGATGTAGCGACGACCCGACGCCACTCGAACAAAACCTCGAAGCCAAGAAAACGCGGCCTAAAGAACACCTGAAGACCCGACGTAACATCACCAGGACATCACGACGGAACACCGCAACACGACCCAACACCGCGCCCTAACTGCAATGCAAGACAAAAAAAAAAAAATACTGACATCGACGGGCTTCTGACCACTACATGGCCACGTATTCCCGTTACCCGCTTCGCCGAAACGAAAGCCCTGCCCAAAAGTATCGTGGCCTCAGTGGCGAAATTCTTCCTCGAGAACATCCTGTTACGACATGGCGCCGTAGGATAATCACGTACCAGCCGCATAGGAATGGCCTTACAGGCTGCATGAAGAATTTCGTCACCGTCATTTTATCTATGTACGTCGACGTCTAACGCAAGCGATGGGATGCGGTCCTTCCCTACGTAACCTTCGTATCAACCCGGTGGTGCAAGAAACAACACCTAAATGCGGTTCCAAACCAATTAAAAACGACATCAATTATGGTTGTGTGGTTAAAGCGCGATTACATATCGCGGGGCAAAACACCAGTTGATGAAAATTATGCCACAATTACTCCACTACAGGAAACAACCGAAAAAATACAGATAATGCCGTTTGGATAGGAAGCTGAAGTCACACGCAGTTTGTTTTCATCCGCGAATAATTATCAGTACGAAACTGTGCAATCTTTCTGCAGGCTGCTCGTGGCATTGCGTGATGAGATATGTGGAGGTGGTATTACCGTATTTCACACTGTAGTCTCGTGAAGCGTTTCTTATGCGTAGCCGTAAAAAGCAATGAAAATATATAGACTATCACCCTTATAAGATGGGCTCCAGTAACTTTATCTTTGTGCTGGCTTTTTACTAAATAATATGTTTTAGATATGTATTCAATACCAAGGAAAGATATAGGTGGCACATGTGCTGTGTTAATGAGAGGGTAAGTGCCATTTTTGTCCATTTTTGTGAACAATTTCGATGTCGTGCGGACGTTATCTTGACACCGAATTAACACATGTGTAAGAGTACTAGGGGCACATGCATGTGATATTATGCTCAATATCTGGGTGAACTGCACGGAGTTCATGCAAAACTCTTAAAGTTCACCGGTGTAACGCCTGCCGTAAAAAATGAGGCATTTAAATACAGATGGCTCAGTCAACAGTCCGTGTGCAGTTGTGACGCCATGATGGCACGATTATTCTCACTTACTTATGCTTCATTTATACTCATCGTACTTTTGGTAACAGCGCAAAAGCACACAAGGAATTGGGGTTTTACAGGCCAAAACCACGATTGGATTATGAGGCACGTCGTGTGGGGGACTCCTGATTAATGTTGACCACTAGGAGATCTGGGGATCTTTAACATGCCCACAATGCACAAGACACGGGCATTTTTGCATTTCACCCCCATTGAAATGCGGCCGCCGCGGTCGGTATTTTATCCCGCAACCCTGTGCTTAGCACGCTAACGCCATAGCAACTAATCCACGGCGGCGGGTAAAAAAGAAAACAAATGAGAAAATTGGCTGTGGCTTAACTCAGTTAGGCCTGGGTGTGCCTAGCGAGAGGTACGGTTAATGTTATTGTTTAGCTTGGTTCTCTCTACGGTTACATCTTTATCGGTGAGATTCGTACGTCTGAGTGTTTAGGTTTTGGTTGTTACCTCTCCTTCCGTTATGGTTACATTAGAGACTAGACATTTTTAAAGTGTAACGCATTTATTTTGGAAGTCTTCATTTTGTTTCTCTATTGCCGCAAAGACGGCCAGATGGTCGGTGAGGCGGGAGGATAAGGGGTTGGCGTCCAGTGACTTGAACACGTTTCGGGTGCTATCCTCATCTGAATCCACTCACCTGGCCGCTTCGTACTTACGACGCTTCTCGAGGCGTGCGGCTCGTTCTTCCTCCGTCTCCTCAGCTAGCTTCCCCCTCTTGGTTTCGTTCCAACTACGAAGCCTGGCTTCTTTCCGACTCACTTTCCATATCTGCCGACGAATCCTACCGAGCCGCCCCTTCAATATATACGATGCAACGCCGGCGCTTCTCTGTTGCAAGGCGGTTTCACCGACTCCTCCTCTGACATCATGCCAGATGCAAGTGGCGAATGCTTGCAACACAACTGCGGTGGCGGCGGCGCGTCGCCGCGCCGTGGTAACTAGAGCAGACGACGCCAGCTTGCGCGGCGAGCGGCGCTGCCAGCTGCGGCGGTAGCTAGGCAATGGCTCAGCTCGCAGTGCGGCCACCGGCCACAGCGAAACTACGAGAATACGGCCAGTGTAGCTCTCGCTACAAAAACAAGACAACACGACGTTTTTATTTCTTTAATGCTTGTTTGATTTCACGCGGTTACCAAAATTACGATGAATCTTAACCAACTCGCCCACCTTGCTATCTTCCTCCAGCATATTTCATTTGTGCTGTACTATGCTCTGTGTATGTAGTAAATGCGATGTGATCTGAGCTGCCACAGTGCACGACTTCATACAACAAGCCTCAAACGGCGAACACTTTTTTTTCGTGCAGAGAAGTTGCCCACACGAAATGTAGATGGCGCTACGGTGCCTCCAAAAGCCGCATTTGCGGAACGTATGTGCCTTTACAGTGTTCTAATGCCTCTATGGGAGCTTCGCTGTCATGTGTAGATATACTTCGGTTGCGTTTTGAGCTTCACTTGCTTTTATGGGCAAAAACTTGGAAATTAAAGAGTTCGTTTCAAAATTCACAGTTTTGCGACTGTGTTGTATTTTGCGACTATTTCAGAAGTTGAATGATTAGGACTAATTAGGTAATAGGAGGAATGCAAAAAATAATGTACTTCCAAGCGACGGCAGACAACATTACCTTGGTTCTGTCCAGCTACGTCGCATTTGCATACTTTTAAACCTTGGTGCATAACAGTTGGGACACCTTGTATATAAATGTCCTTTAAAACTTTCAAAGCTCGCCTGTAGTTCTGCATTTGCATAAAAATATATGTGAGCAGTTTCCAAGAAGTGATTCAACGAACTTTATTTTTGGAACGTTCTATCTTGCGGCTCGTACGACTGTGACTCTCCACGTTTCGCAAGGATATGCTGGCAGCTTGGATCGTAGAGTACTTTTTCCATATTTCTCGTACTTGTGGAATACTTTCAGACAATTATCCTGAGGGGGCTTTGTGATGAAGGAATTTCTAATTCTCAGGTCATACTTGTGAAGCTTGGCTGGAAAAGGATCAAGATTGTCTTAAGTTTTAGCAAAGACAAGTCCTAAAACTGCTACTCTTTCGCGTTACCTTGAAAAGAGCTGGTGCTCAAACTACATTTTTTGCTGATAAAATTTTAACCTCGAAATTTCAAGAGCAAAATTTTAGTTCAGCAAGCAGGCCATATCGCAGGCTTCTCGATCGCGGCCTCACAAGACAGGAGCCGTCTCTCCTGCTGCGCCTCCCGATCGGCTGCTCCTGGACGGCTTCCCGGAGGTACAGCAAAGACCTGGCTCCATCTCAAGCCTGCTCAGCGTGCGGAGAGGAGGAAACAATCGACCATCTATTTGTTTCGGCCCCTCCTTCTCCAAAGAAAGGGCTTCTCTCTACGCTTCACTCCGACGCCTAGGACTCCCTACGGTCTGAGCATCGCAGCTGCTCTTTCCCGGCCGGCACCACGGCTCCGCCTTCAGTCACCTTCTCACATTCCTGGAGGCCACAGGGCTGTTGTGTAATTTGGGAATGCGCCACTTGGCTGCCCCTGAGAGTCAAGGGCTCTGTATACGCATATATGTTCTCTCTCTCTTTTCTTTCTTCTTTACATGCCTTGCGGTGCCTTGCTTGACGCTTGTGGTGTGGCAGTTCTTTGGGACACAGCTAGCATGCGGTGGGCGTCTTATTGCTCTCGTTATGCTGGCGGCAATATGCAAACATACTACGATGAAAACATGTATACTATACCTGATCACATCTAGGAGGCTAGGTGACCGTTTTCCACCGCCTTGTTTAAAGGAGATGCCAATAAATCATCATCATCATCATTACCATTGCATCGTTCCGCTTGTCACGCGATCTGCTGTAGTGAATATTGCTATAGTGAATTTATATATTATCCTTAATCACTATACTGAGTGTTTTTGCCGGGCACTATGGCCAAGTAGTGAGTTTGCTGCACCAAGTCTGCCCCATAGTCATAGATTAGCATATGAGCCACAGCGTTTATAGCCGCGGCACACCGCACGGCAGTGACATGATCCTGTGAGATCTCTCCCGTTCCTGCTCTCGGCGCCTCATAACCACATCTCCAACGCGGGTATGAGCCACGCGTCATTTCTTTCTTACCTTCCTTCTTTCTTTCTTACCTTCCTTCTTTCTTTCTTACCTTACCTTTCTTCTTACCTTTCTCTCTTTCTTTATTTCCTTCCTTGCTTCGTTCCTTCTTTCTTGTGCCTGGTTCATATCCGCATATGCTTGGCTCAGACCTTCAAATCAAATGCGGGTATGCGCCACACGGGATTTCATTATCGTTAATCATGACGTAACTGAGGAGCATGTGATGTTATTGATGTCATGACCTACCAGTCATGTTAGATATCCGTTTTGACACCTGTGTTAAGGCGCAACTGGCGGGAAATCGCCACGCACATGAAGCGAAGCTGCCGCGTATATAGAGCCGCAATGCTGATGGCGATAGTTCTCTTCTGCACGCGGACACGATCCTGGGGGAACTAGCCCTTAACAGGTTTGCTGTAAAACAGGTAGAGCATGCCTGATTAAATCAAGCAGGCTAGGCTAATGTGAATCACCACCCCGTTTCAAAGGGGATGCCAAGAAATCATCATAAACATAATTATAATTGTGTCGTGCGACTTGTCACGTGATGTGACATGCTTGCCGCGTAGCGTCGAGACGGGCAACTGTACATTGCAGTTGCGTTGCATTCCACCAGGTGTGCCGACAGGCAGCAGTTCCATGTAGCAATTGCATGTTGCATGTAGCTGGACCTGAATAACTCAAGCAGGCTAGGTGTTTATTTGTAATCGCCCCTTTTCAAAGGGGATGCCAATAAATCGTCATCATGGGCAGCAGCATATCTTATCAGGTGACGTATCGCGCGATGTCAGATGCGCGCCGCATAGCGTCTATACGTGCACACTTGGCACTGCAATTGCTTATTAATACACAAGGGACCACGCCATGTGGCACTTTTATAGGGGACTGAAGAAGGTAGACAGAGAAGTCTTGAGGAAGAAAAATAATATGAAGGAGATTTATACAGAAATACTAGAATGAAAAATGTGTGTTGCTTACATGATTCAATCAAGCAGGCTAGGCCACTCTTCGTCCCTGCTCCTTTTTAAAGGGGGTTCGAATATATCACCATTATCATCATTACCATCAAAACGCGCCACTTGTCGCGGGATGTGACTTGCGCGCCGCGTAGCATCGATAAGTGCAACTTTACAGTGCAGTTGCATTGTATTTCACTAGGTGTCCCGACAGGTAAGAGTATGTAGCAGTTGCGTGTAGCTCGACCTGATGAACGCGAGCAGGCTAGTTGACATGGTGTCTGTGTTTGTTGGGTCCTTATGCTACGAATAATAAAAATTGGGCCCCCTCGGTTCCCTACCTTCTCATATATATATATATATATATATATATATATATATATATATATATATATTGTAGCCGAGCAACGCTTCTGCGCGAGTTCGTGGCAAGTCGGGTTCGGTTTGACGGTAGTGCACTTCCTTCGAGGCACGTTTGGTAAGTCGCATTCATGATTATTCATTTCTCTGCGGATACTTTGAAAGAGCTTTGACTTTTAGGAATGTTCTGTTAGGCATAGGGAAGTGTTGGTCTCTTCTTATCGTGGTAGAGGCAGATAAATTTTCGAGTTAATTTGATGTTTGCTTTCATGAAAACGTGACAGCTGAACGCTAGAGAGAAAGGATAGCGTTAGCGTTTTTTTTTCGCAGAGACATGTAGATAATTGGCGTGAGTTTCCATTGAATTACTACGTTCTTTTCGGATTTCGCGAGTTCTGAAAATAACGCTGCATCAGGTTAGATACTGGGTATTCAGCAGTCTACTTCAGCTGATTTTATAAATCGCCGGATGGCGGTTCCCGCACACACGTAGAGAGTACCGCGCCTTAGAAACGGCCTGCGCCGATCGCTTTTAGTAATGGTATGCTCTACAGATTTGTTTTCTATTCGACGTATTATGTAAGCGTATATCTAAGGTTGTGCGTGTTTCGCACGTGTACTTAGAAAACTGCAGCATTTGAGTTTCATTTAGTGCGAAGTACTTATAAATAAGCGCGAATCTTCTTGTAGTCTTGAACGCGTAATTTGCGCAATAATTGTGCGTTAATAACGGATGTATAGTACGAACAGACAGTTCATGGCGATTGTGACGCATATAATATTTCAATGACCATTTATTTAGGGTCATCCTACAGTTAAGCTGGAGGATAATGGTGTTGTATACCTAGACGTCTAATGTTCTGTTCGTTTTTTTTAGTTTTTTAGTATAGTAAGCTGACGGTCGTAAGTCCGAATCCTCCTCCAGTTCCCTACATTTTCAGGCATGGAGTGAAGCCTGACACCGGCATAAAAACAAAGATAGCGCCGAGAGCTACTGGGGCTATACTAGTCAAGGTGCAACCAAATTAGGATGAACCACTAAGCTTCAACAAAGTCACTCCCTCACCAGAACAGTATTGGCCTCTCTGGTGCAGTATTCGGCCGCTACCTCCTTAATGACTCCAACAATTTACCCATGACCCTCAGTCCCCAGCTGCTGCGGATCACCTGACCAAGGTGGTGGTCAGACCTGATACGCGGGAGCGGGTACTGAGAATCTCTGGGACCGGACAGGCCGCCAATGGACACTGAACCTGGCAACGTTTAACACGCGCACCCTATCAAGTGAGGCTAGCTTAGCAGGGCTATTTGAAGAATTACCAGGCATTGCCTGGGATATTATTGGCCTTAGTGAGGTTAGGAGAACTGGTGAGATTTATACAGTGCTGACTAACGGCCACGTCCTCTGCTACAGAGGTCTTCCAGATTGGAGATAATTCGGGGTAGGATTTCTAGTCCATAATGACATAGCGGCCAACATTGATGAATTCTACAGCATTATTGAGAGGGTAGCAGTCGTCGTAATAAAGCAGGATAGGAGGTATAGAATGAAGGTTGCACAAGCCTAAACCCCAACGTCCTGTCACGATGATGAAGAAATAGAAGTTTTATGAAGATGTTGAATTAGCGTTTGGAAAGGGGGGTGCAAACTCAGTATACTGTAGTCATGGGCGACTTCAATGCGAAAGTGGGGAAAAAGCAGGCTGGCGAGCAAGCAATTGGCAACTACGGCGTCAATTCTAGGAACACTAGAGGAGAGATGTTGGCAGAATTCGCAGAAAGGAATAGGCTCCGAATAATGAATACCTTCTTCAGGAAGCGCAGCAACAGGAAGTGGACCTGGAAAAGCTGTAATGGAGAAACAATGAATGAAATAGATTTCCTATTGTCTGCTGATCCCAGCATAGTGCAGGATGCAGAAGTGTTAGGTAGGGTAAAGTGCAACGACCATAGGCTACTGAGGTCTAGGCTTTCTCTCAATTTAAAGAGAGAAATAATAAAATTAGTCATGAAGAAACAGGCCAACCAAGACGCAGTAAGGGTAAAAACAGGCCAGTTCAGGCTGCTGCTCGCAAACAAATTTGCAGCTTTAGAACAGGAAGATAGACAACATAGAGGTAATGAATGAAACCGTAACTAGGTTGATCTCAAAAGCAGCTATTGAAGTAGGAGATAAGAAACCAATGCAACCAGTAGGTAAGCTCTCCCAAGTAACAAAGGACCTAATAAAGAAACAGCAAAATATGAGTGTCAAACTCGTGAGATCAGATAGAATTCGCTGAACTATCGAAACCGATTAAGAAGAAGAAAGTAAGGCATATTCAAAATTATAACGTGGAAAAGATTGAGGAAGCAGTAAAATATGGACGCAGCATGAAATCAGTGAGAAGCAAACTAGGCATAGGACAAGGCATAATGTATACACTGAAAGATAAGCAGAGTACTATCATCAGCAATTTAGATGACATAGTAAAAGCAGCGGAAGAATTCTATACTGACCTGTACAGTACCCAAAGCAGTGAGGCTACTTTCATTCTAAGTACTGATGAACAGGATGCAGAGGCCCCTTCTATAACTAGCGATGAAGTTAGAAGTGCCTTGAAAGACATGACCAGGGGAAAAGCTGCTGGAGAAGATGGAATAACAGTCGATTTAATCAAGGACGGAGGAGATATCATACTTGAAAAGCTTGCGGTCCTTTATACTGAATGCCTCACGACTTCAAGAGTACCAGAAAGCTGGAAGAACGGCAACATTATACTCATT
>NC_051160.1:97198420-97269557 GCF_013339745.2 Dermacentor silvarum
GTATCATTTTTCTATCACGTGAAAAAGACGCTACACGATTGCCGCACATGCTGGGGAATGTATAAAATAACATCTTGGGAACGTACTTATTACGTATTTCGGCTCAAAACTAACATCCAAACAATGTAACAAATGTCCAGCAATTACATCCATATAACATCTTTTCAACGTAAAAAAAGAGGACTTTTGACAGTACCACCTACGTAGATTTTACGTAAACTAGATCTATTTGAACCTCTAATAGAGGTATTGAATGTCCAACTGAAATATCTAATGGACATCCAGGCAATGTTTATGGTTTATAGGGTTCGCTGTTCGTCAAATTACTGTGCTGGGCCACCTCGTTGACACTTCCGGTTTTTCGACCGGACACAGCGAAGGTACGCGCTGTCACGAACTTCCCCGTTCCACCGTCTGTCCATGGCGGTCGTAGTTTCGTGGGGCTTTGTTCCTACTTTCGCCGTTTCGTGAAAAACATTGCGGCGCTAGCACGTCCACTCACTGACCTTCTAAAACAAGACGTCTCGTTTTGTGGGGTCCTCTACAAGCTGACGCTTTCTCTGGGCTCATCGCCGCACTAACGACTCCACCTATTCTTGCCCATTTTGACCTAGCTGCTCCCACAGAAGTGCGCACAGATGCTAGTGGTCACGGCATTGGTGCAGTTTTAGCCCAAAACCAACGAGGCGTTGACCGTGTTATTGCGTACGCAAGTCGTCTCCTATCGAAATCTGAACGCAATGACTCTATTACGGAACGGGAATGTCTTGCCCTTGTCTGGGCCTTTTATAAATTCCGTTCTTACTTGTATGGCCGCTCTTTCCGTGCTGTCACCGATAATCACGCTCTCTGTCGGCTTTCTTCACTGAGGACCCTACATGACGACTTGGTCGTTGGGCGCTGCGCCTTCAGGAGTACTCTTACTCAGTTACCTACAAATCTGGCCGCCTTCATCTGGACGCGGACTGCTTGCCCCTCTACCCTGTTGACCAACCAGACGGACCGGACATCGAACCTAACCCCTGCGTTATGTCTGTGTCTCAGTTTCTCCAGACTGGTGACGAACAGCGTCGTGATGCTTCTTTGCGATCGCTCATTGACCGGCTGGAATCCGCACCTAACGACGCCTCACTGCGCATGTTCGTCCTCGTGAATGACACACTTTACCGTCGTAACGTGCAATCAGATGGCCCTGAGCTGCTTCTCGTTGTGCCTAAACATCTGCGTTCAACGGCACTGCATGAGCTTCACGACGAACCAACTGGTGGGCCTCTTGGTGTATCCCGCGCGTACGACCGTGTCCGGCGCCGCTTCTTTTGGCGCGGTCTCGCCCGGTCTGTTCGACGTTACGTGACCTCCTGCGACAAATGCCAACGTCGGAAACGTCCTGCCGCGCCCTCGGCAGGACTGCTTCAGCTGCTCTCCATCCCGACCGAACCATTCTTCCGTGTTGGTTTGGACCTTCTCGCTCCTTTTCCTGAGTCACGATCCGGCAACAGGTGGGTCGCCGTTGCTATTGATTATGCGACCAGGTATGCAATCACTCGAGCACTCCCCACCAGCACTGTTACTGACGTTGCCGATTTCTTGCTCCACGATGGTATTCTGCACCATGGCGCCCCTAGCCAATTGCTCACAGATCGGGGCCGCGCATTTTTATCACGAGTAATCGACGATATTTTGCGCTCCTCCGCAACGCAGCACAAGTTCACCACTGCCTACAATCCCCAAAGAAATGGGGATCGCCAGGTGCCAGTCACCACCGTGACTGGCACCTGGCGCTACCTTACGTGACCTTCGGGTACAATTCATCACGTCATGATACCGCCGGTTATTCACCCATTTATATGCTCTTTGGCCGTGAACCGACGTTACCAATGGACACCCTACTACCGGCTGCTGCCGCGCCGCCGAGCGACTATGCACGTGATGCCATCGCTCGTGCCGATCACGCGCGTCAGATCGCCCGCTCTAGGCTGTTGGCCTTGCAAGCGACCCAGAAGCGCCTCTATGACAGCCGGCATCACGGCGTTCGATTCTCACCCGGTGCCTTAGTTCTCCTGTGGTGTCCATTCCGTCGTGTTGGCTTGTCCGAAAAGTTATCTCGATACACAGGTCCTTACCGAATCGTCCGCCAGGTCACGGACGTCACCTACGAGATTGTTCCCGTTTCTCCGACTTTACCGCCTGCGATCGCTCCCAGTGACATAGTTCACGTCAGCAGACTGAAATCCAACCGCCCTCCTCCTAGCGACAATGTGTATTGATTTTTCTTTGTTTAGCAAGACCTCATAGGCCTCCACAGAAGCAATAATTGACGGGATCATATGGAACAGTTGAATTACACTTGAATATGGTTTCGCTGGAAAAGATCATTAAGGAAACAAACACAAAATTTACACATATGGCGTAACAAACCCCGACGGAGAAAAAAAAATCACAGACGATTGCAGCACTCCCTAATGCGAAATTTGAGCGCTGCATGGTCTACAGGTATTTTCATTTCGCGATATATTGGCTGGCGCCGACAATCTCCCTCGTGCGGCACGTTGCAAATGGAGCGAAGCATGGCGCGCCAACCTCACCATTCAGTATTTCGCGAGAGGCAACGCATGGGTGAAGCGTGAGTCCTTTCAAGGCAGCCGCCGCACGCAGACCTCCACTCAGGCAGCGCTTTGTTTCTATATATAGTATTGGTGGCGTCATCGGCAAACAGACGACGCGCGCTACTCTTGCGCCATCTCGTAGCCATCGCTCGCCGCAGAGCCCGCATTACGCGGCACTACGCTCTGCTTCTCACGCTTTCGCCATACCCTCCTCATCCGCTTTCCTCTTCGCGCTCTCTTCGCTATCGTCGTCTTTCATCTGTGCTCCGTATTCGCTCCGTGGTCCTTTACTGTGCTCGTTCGCTCGGTTACGATGGACGCACGCCGAGCGACGACGCCAAGGCTCTCCGTAGGAACGGGCGCCTTAGAGCTTCGCTCTAAAAGGAAAACTGCAAATCAGGAACTGAATGATTCCTACTTGCATTACTGACGCGCATTTAGTGCACGGTTTGGCACTTTCTTAAAATAAGATACATAAACAACAACCAGAAATAAAAGACGGCAACTGAAAGAAGCCAATGACACATTACCGGCCTTACAAAAGTGGCCACGCAGTGTTCATGCGAATTATAATAGTAAGCAGATATCAACAAAATTAGAAACACTCGAAAAAGTCAAAATGACGCATCATTGGATTTATAAGCAAATATATGCAAATGTTTTTTACAAGAAAGAGAGAAATGCAAAAAAGAAAAGAAAAAAAAACTACTACTTGTGAGCTAAAAATGGACGGCTAGATTATTACGGAAGGCGTCATGATTCGTCAGTGACGCAGCGTTATCTAGGAGGCTCTCTAGGTTGTCCAGCTGTATAACTCCACTTCGAATGTAGTATTTCTCGTTGCTTTATGAAATGTAGGTGGTTGCGCTGTCATTGTGCAAGTTATTCAAGCGTTACCTGCGCAAATTTGCGATTGCCTTTTTAACATAAATTTGCAGTCTATAAATACAGCAAAAGTATATTGCGGAAAAGTATAAATTTAGCATGGTCTGGAATTTATAAATTTGGGCGTCTTCTACCATACAAAATTGTCAATAGATTGAAGTAACACAATGTATTTGAGTCAGTGATATTTGCCAAAAGAAATAATGTATGCAGGAAGAAGCCAAAACTTCTGAAATTCTGGGAATGAGTAGGGTTTCACAGATACAGTAGCGCAATATTTATTGGAAACCGGGTATGCTGCCTTGAGTTGCTCGCGGAACGTTTAATTTTCCACATGGTTGGCTGCTACGGCTGCAACAATCAGGAAAAAAAAATGAGCAAGTTCGTCGCACTCTGCGGAACGTGCAATGGCAATATGTGAACCTAAAATAGATCACAATGCAATGAAAAATAACCACTACCATACACGTTTCACATTTCCACCTATAGCAAAGATGAAATTATAAAATGCGAAGAGAAACCTAAAAGGAAAGCTAGGATTTGAAAAAAAAAAACAGAATCGAACTCTCGCATCAGTCAGTTTTGCCACAGTTCCCCAAACAACAAAGTCAATTCTGTTGCAGTTCTCACACTTACTGTGGTATTTTTTTCAAGTAAGAAGTAATGGCTCAGCAGCTTTACGGCAAATGGTCAATCATCAGTCAATTACGGCAAATGGACATGCACATATGCGTACTCCCTGATCAGATTTACGTGTCGAATTCTGAAATTCTGAATACTTCGAAGTTTAAATTAGAGCTAGAGCCAAAGGGAGACCTTCTTTGTCTCCTCCGTTCACTACGCAAATGTCCCCTGCTGCTGTGGCACAGCGGCGTGCAACGAACGCTTACATCGAGAGTGAGAGAGGGAGAGGGAGAGAGAGGTTCGACAGGTAATAAAGCAAAGTCTCCTGCTTCTACTTCATTTCAGCCTCCGCGCATGCACAATACCCTGCATAAGAAGAGAGGGGGAGGGTGCGATGTATTACATGTGAAACTAAAACCACAGCGAAATTGAGCTACGTCATTTAGGGGTACAAACAATTACTCTTTCAAACAATTTGAGCAGGACGATTGCAGTTCGCTGTGTGGTGTCCGCGACACAACGTTTCTGTCGGGCGTGTCTGTGGTGTTGGAGCGTCAGGCTTTACATTGATCGAGGTATTTTCCGCCCACAAAGCGTCTGTCATCGTTTTGCGCTGTGTAGTTGCTAGAAGTGATTATCAAATCCACATAAGTACAGGCCCTGCAGTCTGGCTGCTCGAAGTTTTCACTGGATCACGTGATCTCTTCTGAGCATGCTGGTGATGTATGCTGCAAACACTTGCCCAGCAGGAAGGCTACAATGGAGAACACACGGAAGATAAAGGCAATAAAGCTAGGACGTGCGGGAAAATGTGCTGAAAAGGTGGCGACCTGGACAAGTGAACATCCAAGCCCTACTGCTAACATGCGACCACTTAGTTCTTCTGGTTTCTTCCTGAAATTGGCTTCAAAAGCGTACCGTTTAAATGTAAATTGTTGAGTTCATTTGGTTAGACCGTAATTCTCGTTCATCTTGCCGTCTTCGTGATAAGTCTGTCGGCTGATATGGAATTTCTTAGTATGTATTTGCAAGAAAGCCAGTTCTGTATTATTTTGTAGCATTTTCTTGCGAGCCAGGTATTTTGGCTTCAGTTAGTGCCTGCTCCGGCATTTTTCGAGCCGCGTTATCAAGAAAAGTTACCTCTCTGATGGTTAGATTTAACTATGGTGCTCCTCTAAATAAAGCACAATACTCTACTTAATACACGAGAGCCGCATGCTTATACGGCCCCCGTGACAAAACCAACAATCAGTTTATGCTATTGGAGCATACGTCAAATGTTTGACCAACAATTTTTTTATTATGGAGAGCACCTGTGCTTCAGGCGTAGGAAGGGAAGGCGCGAATGCGGGTTCACTTGACCATTGTCATTTGCGTTTAGCTGACGTGCGACCACTTAGTTCTGGTTTTTTACTGAAATTGGCTTCAAAAGGGTACCGTTTAAATGTAAATTGTTGAGTTCATTTGGTTAGACCGTAATTCTCGTTCATCCTGCCGTCTTCGTGGTAAGTCTGTCAGCTGATATCATGGAATTTCTTAGTATGTATTTTCAAGGAAACCAAGGAAGCTATGGCGCTCCTGCAAATAAAGCACAATACTCTACCTATTACACGAGAGCCATAGTTTTGTCACCGGGGCAACAATCAATGTATGCTATTGGAGCATACGTCAAATGTTAGAGCAACAATTTTTTTAACATGGAGAGCACCTGTGCTTCAGGCGCAGATAGGAAAGGCGCGAATGCGGGTTCACTTGACCATTGTGATTTGCGTATATGACATTGCATAGCAGACACTGGCGGTTCTTTAGGGGAAGTCTTGGAGGCTCTGGCTCTCCCTTTAATGACATTAGGCATTCCCACTTCAACCCATCGTTATACCAACTCTTTAAACGGGACTAAGACGATGCCTCCGATTGCCGATTCTGCGAGCGTATGAGCACGACATAGGTCAGTGCTACGGAATTACGCCTGGAACTAAGACGCCGCAGACGAACGGCGAGCGGCGCACTGCGCTGCACTTCAGGCACGCCACGGCCGTCTATGGACTGAATCGGCGACCGGTCCAGTCCGGTGAGCCGGGCAATCATACATTTACAACGGGGTTGAGCCTATCACCACCACCATTCTCTGTTTGTTTTGATCAGGCAACATCCTCCTCGCGTGCCGCGTTTATACTACAGGGATAGTTAGAAATTACCTATAATTTCAAGAGCACATCAGTTTCACCCCTCTTTTATTGTGTTCGGAATGGGTCCAGTTCGAAATTAAAGCGGAATTCCTTCGCCGAAGTACAAAAAAATGCGTGTTCTTACTTATCCGGTCATAACTATATGTGGTCACATTGCTGTTGTCATCACGCCAACGCTTGAGTCATACACAAAATGCTAGGCTTACAGAAACATGTTGTTCCTCCGGTAACGCTTTACAGAACTATACGCGATGCTGTAAAGCCAGTTGCTTCGAATCTTCTCCTAACATCGATTCTCACAGCGCATTGGATGCACAATTGTTATATATTGTTACTATTTTTAAATTATCTCCGATATTTAAAAAAAGCAAAACGGAAAGCACTACAGCAGATTATATAAGCCATTGTCACTCTTACTGTATGTGGTATTGACAGCAGCCGTCAGACGTTGATGCTTTCATGCTGTATCGACGGTGAACGAACAGTGACACAATGCAAGCAACATCAAGTAACTAACTGTTTATTGGGCGAACGTGTGCCGAGCAAAACTAGTAACACTAAACACAATGAGAGTGGCCAGTACACTCGTCGAAAAGTCTGATCTACGGATCGGATGGGTTGGCCAAGTATGGGTTGGCTAATCGAACGTTCATGCCTAATCGCTGGTGCTCGTATAAAATGCAGATGCAACCTGATTAGATGCAAAGATGCAAAGATGCAGTCTGATCACAAAAGTTTTGGCGGCAACGCAGAGAAGAAATCAAATCGGCTGCATCATATGGGAATGTTTTGATACATGCAGGCACCTATTCCGCCGAGCGATAACGTTTAACATTTATTAGCCGGTCAAATGTGGTCACTGGACAAAGATAAGCAAATACACTTGCTAACATTAAATGAACGCTTTCGTTGCCTGTTGCCCCAACTCTGGGGATGCTGGCTGCTGCTCCACTGCCGTTTATGCCCCTTGTGCCACTGGGTACGTTCGAATAGATATGCGCCACTAGGTCGGTGCCCAAACCTGCAAATAGAAAAATAAAACGAGCACCGAAGAAGTTGGCAACCGAAAATAAAAGAATAAGCTATAGAGAAGTCAAGAAGTCGGCAATAGACGCAGCCCAATGCAGAGAAATGAGTTCGCTGAAGAAAATGCGACCAAACGTTGCACGGAGAGAGGAGCCTTGAGCTACATAGACGTGAAGGAGGAGAAGTGATTGGAAGTACAACATTTAAGAGGCTGTAAAACAAATTAGTCATTTATATCCGATGCGCAATGAGCCTGGTATCTGGGATTTTTTTTTCAATTTCACTGTTTATTGGATGAGACCTGATATGGCTACCAGAAACAGTCGCACAAAATACGGGTATGTCAGTGATTTAATTGGTAATCTAAGCTAAACTGAATTCTGTCTGTGTTTTTATATAATACTGCGACTTCTTCAGTCTTACTACAGGGAGGTTTGACATACTTCCAGGATTTTGTTGGTGCTGCTATATCTTTCTCTTTTGTTCCTGAGAGCCAACGAATCTTCAAGCTGCTAAATATATCCTAACCCAAAAAACAAAGGCTTCCATTTTTGTGCCTATGTGTCACCCGCTTTCGGCCTACTTTCCTTTGTGACAGCCCTAGCTGTTTTATATGCTATTGTATTTACTATATGCTAGGGACCGCGCATCGATTGTTTCCCGTTTCAATATTTTTCCAGCTGCACCTGTTTCTTTCTTTTTGTTCGACATTTCTTTCTTGCCTAAATCCAGTTAATCGTGCTCGACACTCTAAAGCGTTTTGTAATACCAAGAACCCTATGTTTGTGTTATATCCTAAGGGCCCCTTGCTATTTCTTGTATTGATGTTCGTTTAAATTTAGCATGGTATGTTCTGCACTGGCTTCTTTTTTTTCTTTTTTAGGTGGTATAGGACAAGAGTGCTGTATATTGCCCTTCTGCTCATTTTTAGGCTTCCATTATCTTTTACAATAAGGTTACTTCTTCTTCTTCCCTCCACTTTTAGAAAGCTGGCTGCGCTTGCTGCCTTGCATGAGTAGCCGTTATCATTGTCATTATTATATTTATTACTACTATTGTTATTATTATTTTCCGCTATGTATACACGTGTACAGTGTGTTTTTATATCGAATATTATATCATAATACGTGTTTTCATAATGAACAAGGCAGAAAGTTCGTATCAAAGAAACGGCAAGCGGAGGCACAGGATGTACTGGAAACTGAAGTGGCCCACCTCTGTAGCTGATGCACGCAATAGTGACACGCTTCAATACCAATACACTGACATCGTCTTGCCATTACCGTCATTAGCTAGTCATCATTTGATCGCTTACAAGCCCTTGCAATCATTATTTTGTTTATTGTCGTCGTCCTACTTCCATTGTATTCACTCTTTCGTTGTCACTGCGTTGTCGTAAGTACTTGTACATCATCACGCCAGTATTGTCGAGCTGTCCTCGTCGTTGCTGCGTTGTCATACAATCAGCATGCTTTCTGGGCCATTCTATCGTCGTTATTCTGACGTATTGAATACAGTGTCAGCATGCCATTTTCGAAATGCCTTCGTTGTTACGGCGTCATCGTAACTCAATCGTCTTTCCACCATGAGGTGGTCATAGCGCTAGAAGACACGGACAAGAACGAGAGAACAGGACGAGCGCTAACTTTCAACTGAGTGTTTATTTCGAGAAACAACCGTATTTGTAGGCCCCGCGTACAGAAAAGGCCCAATCATCGCACATGAAAACCAGCCGCATCCAGGAACGCAAATTCGTTTGTAGTCAGCGCAACTGAAGAGGAGCTGATGCAGCTATCACCGGCCCTCGCTATCAGAGTGGCTTCAACAACCTCTCGCGTAACTTTATCTACATTTCTATACAAAACGGAACACTCATTGAACAAGGGTTTGCACCCACAATCACTGCGATGCACAGAAACATGACCATCTCGGTATCGGTTCAATTTTTGTTTGTGTTCTCTTAACCTATCATTCAGGCACCTCCCAGACTGCCCAATGTAAACTTTCCCGCACGATAACGGAAGGCGATACACAACATTTACATTACAACATTGCATTTACATTACAACATACACAACAAAGTTTACATTTGGCAATCTGGGAGGGGCCTGAACAGGCGCGGATCCAGGGGGGATGTCCGGATGTCCTGACCCCCCCCCCCCTCAGATTTGTGCATCGCCCCCTCGCTCACAGGGGGATGGCCCTGTCGCAAAAAATATGGCCACCAGCATTCTTCAAAAGTATTTTTTCGCGAGTACCAGTGGTAGCAGCCATGTAGAAATAAAGCTAGCTTGCTCACAAGCTTAGTTATATTCCGTAGGGCTGTGGTGTCGCGAAGTTGCCATAGTTATTTTTTCTCATGAACACCTTGGACCTCCTGGCGCCGGCCTGTGCCTTACTCGCCCCGTCGGTGGCGTCGAATGAACGAGGGGACGTCCCTTTTGCCAAGCACGCCGATGTGCGCGCGAGCGCCTTCGCGCCTGATTAACTTAGTTCCCCCTCGGGGTGTCATCGGTTGCCTCATTGGATGTCATCGGTTCCGCGACCAACCTGCTTAATGAAAGAGATCTCTCGCTGAAGTGTTTATATATAAATAATAACCACTAACACCTAAACTAAGAACTGCGCATAGGCAACTTTTTTTAACCGTGATCACAGTTACACGTTGACAATATCCAGCACGCGCACAGTACCGTTCGTATGCTACAAGTTTTTCATTGTAACTTCGCAGTTTTATTGTCGTACATTAAGCATAGGAGGCTCAAACCCGCCGGATCCTTTTATCTGAGTGGGCGTTCTCGCGGAGCGGGGTGAAGCGTTCTCGCGGGAGCGTGACGTCAGCGGCCAACGCCAGCACGCGGGCCTGGGATGGCGTCGTGCGGTTAGAGAAACGGGAGCAGATGCGCGCCTTGTGTAAAAGGATGACGTCGAGTGGGAAACAAAACATGAAGACGCTGGCTCGCGCTCTCGGCTAATACGCCACATCGTTCTTCTTGTAGGTAGCGTCGTGAGTCTTCATACGCGGTGATTCGCATATCGTAAACACCCAGCGTAGTGGTTGCCGCGTTGGAGCGGGGCGTTACGCCCGTATTCAAGAACGTTCCTCTAGTCAACACAACACCTCGACTTAAGAGGAAAGATAGCACCGCCATCCCTTCAAAGAAGTGGTCACTGAGCTTCATGATCATTCACGGGAATTCTTTAGAATTGTCGCGTCTTTATCAGTCGAGAGGCGGCGCTGTGCTCAACAATGTGGAGTGGAGGAAGAGCTTCGAGTCGAGGGCTGTTTGGGAATAGGGGAGTTAGTCCTCCAAAGCAAACGAAGGTGTCTCAGCCAGACACAAGAATCTTCTTAAGGAAATCAAGGTGTCCCAATAGAACTCCAAAAAAGGACGCGTGCTTACGCATTTATAACGAACCTGCAACAGATCATCCCAAATTTTATTTTAAGAAACAATACAGGCTATAGATATACCGGGTGTTCAAAATTAAGCTTTATGGTTTTCTTAAAATTAGGCACTGGGAGGCACGTGGAGACCATCTGCACAAATAAGTTATGTGACCAGGGGGCACAAAGTGAGATGATAATTATTGCTGTTAGCAGCCGAATTAACTAAAATTGAATAATTAACTTTTTATTGACTGCAGTAAGTGTGTATGTTTGTATTCAAAAGTTAGAGGCAGTCGTGTCTCTACACAGTTTCACTTGGAAGAATTCTTCTAGCATGTCTGGGCTCCGAGATATCCAACTCCACATTTTAATTGTCGTTCGCACGATTACGCATGCAAGAGAGTGAGGATCGGCGCAAAGCTCCTCTCTGATGTGGCGCGGCTGTTGCGTGAGGCGTTTAGTCTGACAACGGGGTGGAGGCATTGGCAAAGATAACTGTCCCCATTCCCCAAGCCTGTTATATTTGTGGTGCAGGCGGGGGTAAATATTTTATTTTCTTTTTCTAAACCCCACAATAACAAATGTCCCCCTTCCCCTCACGGCTGGCGAAATGAAAAAAAAAATTGAAGAACCCCTAACCGCCTTCGTAACACACGACCGCGCAGCCTGTAAAGATGGCGGCAGCTGCCATGCCGAGATAATGGCGCGAGCGGAGAAGCCGGAGGGCAGTGAGTGCGCGTAATGGTGACTAGACGACCGGGCATGGTCCTTGCCTGGGCTACGCAAATAAAGTGACTGCTGATTTCCAAGTATGGTAAGTTTTATTGAAATCAAGAGCAACAACTGCACCATCAACAGCAGAAACCTTTTTAGCTATGCTAACGAATATTTCATACTGGTGCTTTAAGTTTGGTGTTGTCATGCACAAATCTCATGACAACACTTCACCAATCAAGATGTGAATGCCCTAAAAATGTTCAAAATGCCTCCCTTCCACAGCAACACAAAGCATAAACCGCTCTCGCGTCGACTCGATAACTCTGCGCAGTACGACAATTGAAATTTGGAGTCGGATATCTCGGAGCACGGACACGCTAGAATGATTCTTCCGACTGATACTGTGTGACACCACTGCCTCGAAGTTTTCAATACAAACATACCCACGTACTGCAGTCGACAAAAAATAATTGTTCAATTTTAGTTAATTGGGCTGCTGACAGCGATAATTATCGTCTCACTTTGTTCCCCCCTGGCTACATAACTTATTTGTACCGGTGGTATTCGCGTGCCTCCCAGTGCCTAATTTTAAGAAACCATAAAGCTTAGTTTTGAACACCCTGTATTATCAGGCACAGCCGCCATGCACATGGCTGTATTGGGTAACGTCCTTTTCCTATAAGCTCGCAGAAACCGATACCTGGCTTCTCTACAGGTCTTCTTCCTCTTTATGGGGTTTCACGTGCCAAAACCAGTTCTGATTATGAGGCACGCCATAGTGGAAGGCTCCGGATTAATTTGGCCATCTGGGTTTCTTTAACGTGCACTACAACGCAAGCACACGGGCGTTTTTGCATTTCGCCTCCATCGAAATGCGGCCGCCGCGGCCGGGATTCGATCCCGCGATCTCGTGCTCAGCAGCGCCACGCCTGAACTGACTGAGCCACCACGGCGGGCTACAGGTGTTGCTCTAGCCGTATAAAACGCGGGTTTGTCGTGAGCAGAAACGGTGAATTTCGGTAAATAAGAAAGGCTACTATCGTCATGCTCATCATCAGTGACAGAAGCTGACCCCCCCCTCAGAAAAAAACTGGATCCGCCCCTGCCTGAATGATAGGTTAAGAGAACACAAACAAAAATTGAACCGATACCGAGATGGTCATGTTTCTGTGCATTGCAGTGATTGTGGGTGCAAACCCTTGTTCAATGAGTGTTCCGTATTGTATAGAAATGTAGATAAAGTTACGCGAGAGGTTGTTGAAGCCACTCTGATAGCGAGGGCCGGTGATAGCTGCATCAGCTCCCCTTCAGTTGCGCTGACTACAAATGAATTTGCGTTCCTGGATGCGGCTGGTTTTCATGTGCGATGATTGGGCCTTTTCTGTACGCGGGGCATACAAATACGGTTGTTTCTCGAAATAAACGCTCAGTTGAAACTTAGCGCTCGTCCTGTTCTCTCGTTCTTGTCCGTGTCTTCTAGCGCTATGACCACCTCAGGTGGAAAGACGATTGAGTTACGATGACGCCGTAACAACGAAGGCATCTCGAAAATGACATGCTGACACTGTATTCAATACGTCAGAATAACGACGATGAAATGGCCCAGAAAGCATGCTTATTGTATGACAACGCAGCAAGGACGAGGACAGCTCGACAATATTGGCGTGATGATGTACAAGTACTTACGACAACGCAGTGACAACGAAAGAGTGAATACAATGGAAGTAGGACGACGACAATAAACAAAATAATGATTGCAAGGGCTTGTAAGCGATCAAATGATGACTAGCTAATGACGGTAATGGCAAGACGATGTCAGCGTATTGGTATTGAAGCGTGTCACTATTGCGTGCATCAGCTACAGAGGTGGGCCACTTCAGTTTCCAGTACATCCTGTGCCTCCGCTTGCCGTTTCTTTGATACAAACTTTCTGCCTTGTTCATTATGAAAACACGTATTATGATATAATATTCGATATAAAAACACACTGTACACGTGTATACATAGCGGAAAATAATAATAACAATAGTAGTAATAAATATAATAATGACAATGATAACGGCTACTCATGCAAGGCAGCAAGCGCAGCCAGCTTTCTAAAAGTGGAGGGAAGAAGAAGAAGTAACTTTATTTTAAAAGATAATGGAAGCCTAAAAATGAGCAGAAGGGCAATATACAGTACTCTTGTCCTATACCACCTAAAAAAGAAAAAAAAGGAAGCCAGTGCCGAACATACCATGCTAAATTTAAACGAACATCAATACAAGAAATGGCAAGGGGCCCTTAGGATATAATACAAACATGCGGTTCTTGGTACTACATAACGCTTTAGAGTGTCGAGCAGGAATAACTGGATTTAGGCAAGAAAGAAATGTCGAACAAAAAGAAAGAAACACATGCAGCTGGAAAAATATTGAAACGGGAAACAATCGATGCGCGGTCCCTAGCATATAGTAAATACAATAGCATATAAAAACAGCTAGGGCTGTCACAAAGGCAAGTAGGCCGAAAGCGGGTGACACATAGGCACAAAAATGGAAGCCTTTGTTTTTGGGTTAGGATATATTTAGCAGTTTGAAGATTCGTTGGCTCTCAGGAACAAAAGAGAAAGATATAGCAGCACCAACAAAATCCTGGAAGTATGTCAAACCTCCCTGTAGTAAGACTGAAGAAGTCGCAGTATTATATAAAAACACAGACAGAATTCAGTTTAGCTTAGATTACCAAATAAATCACTGACATACCCGTATTTTGTGCGACTGTTTCTGGTAGCCATATCAGGTCTCATCCAATAAACAGTGAAATTGAAAAAAAAAATCCCAGATACCAGGCTCATTGCGCATCGGATATAAATGACTAATTTGTTTTACAGTCTCCTAAATGTTGTACTTCCAATCACTTCTCCTCCTTCACGTCTATGTAGCTCAAGGCTCCTCTCTCCGTGCAACGTTTGGTCGCATTTTGTTCAGCGAACTCATTTCTCTGCATTGGGCTGCTTCTATTGCCGACTTCCTGACTTCTCTATAGCTTATTATTTATTTCGGTTGCCAACTTCTTCGGTGCTCGTTTTTTGTTCTATTTGCAGGTTTGGGCACCGACCTAGTGGCGCATATCTATTCGAACGTACCCAGTGGCACAAGGGGCATAAACGGCAGTGGAGCAGCAGCCAGCATCCCCAGAGTTGGGGTAACAGGCAACGAAAGCGTTCATTTAATATTAAGAAGTGTAATTGCTTATCTTTGTCCAGTGACCACATTTGACCGGCTAATAAATGTTAAACGTTATCGCTCGGCGGAATAGGCGCCTGCATGTATCAAAACATTCCCGTATGATGAAGCGAATTTGATTTCTTCTCTGTGTTGTCGCCAAAACTTTTATGATTAGACTGCATCTCGATCTAGATTGCATATTTGCATCTAATCAGATTGCATCTACATTTTATACGAGCACCAGCGATTAGGCATGATCGCTCGATTAGCCAACCCATAAATGGCCAACCCATTCGATCCGTAGATCAGATTTTCGACGAGTACACTGGCCGCTCTCATTCTGTTTAGTGTTACTTGTTTTGCTGGGCACACGTTCGCCCAATAAACAGTTAGTTACTTGACCTTACTTGCATTGTGTCACTGTGTTCGTTCACCGTCGATACAGCATGAAAGCATCAACGTCTGACGGCTGCTGTCAATACCTCATACAGTAAGAGTGACAATGGCTTATATAATCTGCTGTCGTGCTTTCTGTTTTGCTTTTTTAATATCGGAGATAATTTGAAATAGTAACAATATATAACAATTGTGCATCCAATGAGCTGTGAGAATCGATGTTAGGAGAAGCTGCGAAGAAACTGGCTTTACAGCATCGCGTACAGTTTTGTAAAGCGTTACCGGAGGAACAACATGTTTCTGTAAGCCTAGCATTTTGTGTATGACTCAAGCGTTGGCGTGATGACAGCAGCAATGTGACCACATAGTTATGGCCGGATAAGTAAGAACACTTAATTTTTTGAACTTTGGCGATGAAATTCCCCTTTAATTTCGAACTGGACCCATTCCGAACACAATAAAAGAGGGGCGAAACTGATGTGCTCTTGAAATTATAGGTAATTTCTAACTATCCCTGTAGTATAAAGGCGGCACGCGAGGAGGATGTTGCCTGATCAAAACAAATAGAGAATGGTGATGGTGAGAGGCTCAACCCCGTTGTAGATGTATGATTGCGCGGCTCACCGGACCGGACCGGTCGCCGATTCAGTCCATAGACGGCCGTGGCGTGCCTGAAGTGCAGCGCAGTGCGCCGCTCGCAGCTCGTCTGCGGCGTCTTAGTTCCTGGCGTAATTGCGTAGTTCTGATCCATGTAGGTCTCATACGCTCGCTGAATTGGCAATCGAAGGGATGCCGATTGCCGTCTTAGTCCCGTTTAACGAGTTGGTGTAACTATGAGGTGAAGTGGGAATGCCTAATGTCATGAAAGGGAGAGCCAGAGCCCCCAAGACTTCCCCTAAAGATCCGCCACTGTCTGCTATGCAATGTGATATATGCAAATCACAATGGTCAAGTAAACCCGCATTCGCGCCTTCCCTATCTGCGCCTGAAGCACAGGTGCTCTCCATATTAAAGAAAATTGTTGCTCTAACATTTGACGTATGTTCCAATAGCATAAATTGATTGTTGGTTTTGTCACGGGGGCCGTATGAGCATGCGGCTCTCGTGTAATAGGTAGAGTATTGTGTTTTATTTGCAGGAGCGCCATAGTTTCCTTGGTTTCCTTGCAAATGCATACTAAGAAATTCCATGATATCAGCTGACAGACTTATCACGAAGACGGCAGGATGAACGAGAATTACGGTCTAACCAAATGAACTCAACAATTTACATTTAAACGGTACCCTTTTGAAGCCAATTTCAGGAAAAAACCAGAAGAACTAAGTGGTCGCATGTCAGCAGTAGGGCTTGGATGTTCACTTATCCAGGTCGCCGCCTTTTCAGCACATTTTCCCGCACGTCATAGCTTGATTGCCTTTATCTTCCGTGTGTTCTCCATTCTAGCCTTCCTGCCGGGCAAGTGTTTACAGCATACCTCACCAGCATGCTCAGAAGAGATCACGTGATCCAGTGAAAACTTCGAGCAGCCAGACTGCAGGGCCTGTACTTATGTCGATTTGACAATCACTTCTAGCAACTATACAGCGCAAAACGATGACGGACGCTTTGTGGGCGGAAAATACCTCCATCAATGTAAAGCCTGGCGCTCCAACACCACAGACACGCCCGACAGAAATGTATCGCGGACACTACACAGCGAACTGCAAGCGTCCTGCTCAAATTGTTTCACAGAGTAATTGTTTCTACCCCTAAATGACGTAGCTCAATTTCGCGGGGGTTTTAGTTTCACATGTAAGACACCGCACCAGCCCCCCCCCCCCCTCTTCTTATGCAGGCTATTATGCATGAGCAGAGGCTGAAACGAAGTAGAAGCAGGAGACTTTGCTTTATTACCTGTCGAACCTCTCTCTCCCTCTCCCTCTCTCACTCTCGATGTAAGCGTTCGTTGCACGCCGCTGTGCCACAGCAGCAGCGGACATTTGCGTAGTGAACGGAGGAGACAAAGAAGGTTTCCCTTTGGCTCTAGCTCTAATTTAAACTTCGAAGTATTCAGAATTTCAGAATTCGACACGTAAATCTGATCAGGGAGTACTCATATGTGCATGTCCATTTGCCGTAATCGACTAAGCAAGAAGCTGCTGAGCCATTACTTCTTACTTGAAAAAATACCGCAGTAAGTGTGAGAAGTGACATACAATTAACGTTGTCGTTTGGGGAACTGTGGCAAAACTGACTGATGCGAGAGTTCGATTCTGTTTTTTTTTTAAATCCTAGCTTTCCTTTTATGTTTCTCTTCGCATTTTATAATTTCATCTTTGCTATAGGTGGAAATGTGAAACGTGTATAGGTAGTGGTTATTTTTCATTGCATTGTGATCTATTTTAGGTTCACATATTGTCATTGCACGTTCCGCAGTGTGCGACAAACTAGCTCATTTTTTCTTCCCGATTGTTCCAGCCGTAGCAGCCAACCATGTGGACAATTAAACGTTCCGCGAGCAACTCAAGGCAGCATACCCGGTTTCCAATAAATATTGCGCTACTGTATCTGTGAAACCCTACTCATTCCCAGGATTTCAGAAGTTTTGGCTTCTTCCTGCATACATTATATCTTGTGGCAAATATCGCTGACTCAAATACATTGTGTTACTTCAATCTATTGACAATTTTGTATGGTAGAAGACGCCCAAATTTATAAATCCCAGACCATGCTAAATTTATGCTTTTCCGCAATATTCTTTTGCTGTATTTATAGACTGCAAATTTATGTTAAAAAGGCAATCGCCAATTTGCGCAGGTAACGCTTGAATAACTTGCACAATGACAGCGCAACCACCTACATTTCATAAAGCAACGAGAAATACTACATTCGAAGCGGAGTTATACAGCTGGACAACCTAGAGAGCCTCCTAGATAACACTGCGTCAATGACGAATCATGACGTTTTCCGTACTAATCTAGCGGAACATTTTTAGCTCACAAGTAGTTTTTTTTCTTTTCTTTTTGCATTTCTCTCTTTCTTGTAAAAAACATTTGCATATATTTGCTTATAACTCCGATGATGCGTCATTTTGACCTTTTCGAATGTTTCTAATTTTGTTGATATCTGCTCACTATTATAATTCGCATGAACACTGCGTGACCACTTTTGTAAGGCCGGTAATGTGTCATTGCCTTCTTTCAGTTGCCGTCTTTTATTTCTGGTTGTTGTTTGTGTATCTTTATTTTAAGAAAGTGCCAAACCGTGCACTAAATGCGCGTCAGTAATGCAAGTGGCAATCATTCCGTTCCTGATTTGCAGTTTTTCTTTAGAGCGAAGCTCTAAGGCGGCCGTTCCTACGGAGAGCCTTGGCGTCGTCGCTCGTTGTGCGTCCATCGTAACCGAGCGAACGAGCACAGTGAAGGACCACGGAGCGAATACGGAGCACAGATGAAATACGACAATAGCGAAGAGAGCGCGAAGAGGAAAGCGGATGAGGAGGGTATGGCGAAAGCGTGAGAAGCAGAGCGTAGTGCCGCGTAATGTGGGCTCTGCGGCGAGCGATGGCTACGAGATGGCGCTAGAGTAGCGCGCGTCGTCTGTTCGCCGATGACGCCACCAACACTATATATGGAAGCAAAGCGCTGCCTGAGTGGAGGTCTGCGTGCGGCGGCTGCCTTGAATCGCACTCACGCTTCACCCATGCGCTGCCTCTCGCGAACTCCTGATTAGTGAGGTTGGCGCGCCATGCTTCGCTCCATTTGCAACGTGCCGCACGAGAGAGATTGTCGGCGCCAGCCAATATATCGCGAAATAAAACACCTATAGACCATGCAGCGCTCAAATTTCGCATTAGGGAGTGCGGCAATTGTCGCCGATTTTTTCTGTATCGGGGTTTGTTACGCCATGTTTGTAAATATTTTGTTTGTTTCTTTACTGATCTTTTCCAGCGAAACCATATTCAAGTGTAATTAAACTGTTCCATATAATCCCGTCAATTATTGCTTCTGTGGAGGCCTGTGAGGTATTGCTAAACAAAGAAAAATCAATACACATTGTCGCTAGGAGGAGGGCGGTAGGCATTCAATCTGCTGACGTGAACTATGTCACTGGGAGCGATCGCAGGCGGTAAAGTCGGAGAAACGGGAACAATCTCGTAGGTGACGTCCGTGACCTGGCGGACGATTCGGTAAGGACCCGTGTATCGAGATAACTTTTCGGACAAGCCAACACTACGGAACGGACACCACAGGAGAACTAAGGGACCGGGTGAGAATCGAACGTCGTGATGCCGGCTGTCATGGAGGCGCTTCTGGGTCGCTTGCGAGGCCAACAGCCTAGAGCGGTCGATCTGACGCGCGTGATCGGCACGAGCGATGGCATCACGTGCATATTAGCTAGGCGGCGCGGCAGCAGCCGGTAGTAGGGTGTCCATTGGTAACGTCGGTTCACGGCCAAAGAGCATATAAATGGGTGAATAACCGGCGGTATCATGACGTGATGAATTGTACCCGAAGGTCACGTAAGGTAGCGCCAGGTGCCAGTCACGGTGGTCAGATGAAAATACATTGACAGCATGTCCGTGAGGGTGCAATTTAGTCGCTCGGTGAGGCCATTTGTTTGGGGATTGTAGGCAGTGGTGAACTTGTGCTGCGTTGCGGAGGAGCGCAAAAGATCGTCGATTACTCGTGATAAACATGCGCGGCCCCGATCTGTGAGCAATTGGCTAGGGGCGCCAGGGTGCAGAATACCATCGTGGAGCAAGAAATCGGCAACGTCAGTAGCAGTGCTGGTGGGGAGCGCTCGAGTGATTGCATACCTGGTCGCATAATCAATAGCAACGGCGACCCACTTGTTGCCGGATCGTGACTCAGGAAAAGGAGCGAGAAGGTCCAAACCAACACGGAAGAATGGTTCGGTCGGGATGGAGAGCTTCTGAAGCAGTCCAGCCGAGGGTGCGGCAGGACGTTTGCGACATTGGCATTTGTCGCAGGAGGTCACGTAACGTCGAACAGACCCGGCGAGACCGCGCCAAGAGAAGCGGCGCCGGACACGGTCGTACGTGCGGGATACACCAAGAGGACCACCAGTTGGTTCGTCGTGATGCTCATGCAGTACCGTTGAACACAGATGTTTGGGCACAACGAGAAGCAGCTCAGGGCCATCTGATTGCACGTTACGACGGTAAAGTGTGCCATTCACGAGGACGAACATGCGCAGTGAGGCGTCGTTAGGTGCGGATTCCAGCCGGTCAATGAGCGATCGCAAAGAAGCATCACGACGCTGTTCGTCACCAGTCTGGAGAAACTGAGACACAGACATCCCTTACAAAAATGAGTTTAGACTGTCTGTAGAATGTCTATTGACTACTTGTAGACAACTTTGCCTTTTTATAGATTTGATCTTTTGTTGATAAATAATTTATAGACTGTCTATAGACAAAAGTTGATAAGATTTTTATTTATTTTTGTCTACTCACATTGTATAGACAGTCTACAGAAAAAAATCGATAAGGTGTTTGTTCCTTCTTGTCTACTTCCTCTCTATAGACTATCTATAGAAAAATGTCGATGCAGTATGTATTTATTTTTGTCCATCCATTGTCTATAGATTGTCTATAGACAAAAGTTAATAAGATTTTTGTTTCTTTTTGTCTACTCCCATTCTATATTCGGTCTACAGAAAAAAGTCGATAAGATGGCTGTTTATTTTTGTCTACTTCCTCTCTATAGACTATCTATAGAAAAATGTCGATGCAGTATGTATTTATTTTTGTCCATCCATTGTCTATAGATTGTCTATAGACAAAAGTTAATAAGATTTTTGTTTCTTTTTGTCTACTCCCATTCTATATTCGGTCTACAGAAAAAAGTCGATAAGATGGCTGTTTATTTTTGCCTACTTCCTATCTATAGACTATCTATAGAAAAAAGTCGATACTGTCTCTATTAATTCTTGTCCATTCATTGTCTATAGACTGTCCATAGACAAAAGTTAATAAAATTTTTGTTTCTTTTTGTCTACTCCCATTCTATAGTGTGTCTACAGAAAAAAGTCGATAAGATGTTTATTTTTTCTACTTCGTCTCTATAGACAACCTATAGAAAAAATTCCATACGGTCTCTATTCTTGTCTATTCATTGTCTATAGACAAAAATTATTAAGATTTCTCTTTCTTTTTTCTACTTCCATTCTATAGTCGGTCTTCAGAAAGAAGTCGATAATTTGTTTCTTACTGTGATCTTCCGCTTTATAGACTACGTATAGACCAAAGTCGATATCGTGTCTATTTGTTCTTGTTCATTCTGTGTCTAAGGACTGTCTATAGGCGACAGTCGATAAGGTGTTGATCATTTTTGTATACGCCCGGTTTACAGATTTTCTATAGGCGAAAGTTGATAAGGTGTCTACTTCTTTTATCTATCTCCCGTCTATAAAGTTAGTCTTGACAAAAGTCGCTAAATTGTGTTTTTTTTCTATATTAGGGGTCTATACACCGTTTATATACAAAAGTTTTTCTGTTTGCTATTTCTTTAGCCGATTGCCAGTTTACAGAATGTCTACAGAAAAAAGCAATAAAGGTCACCATGGCATCTCTGTCATTGAATTACGCAGTTCTTAATTATTATTTTACCAGATAATTAGGTGTTTAGAAGTCTGCTCGTCGAGTTTCATCCAGTATTGCACTGGTTTTTAACATGTAACCTCTGGGCCCGGCACCCTAGTTAGTCGGGAATGCATCCCCGACGATAATTTTTCCTTGCGAACCACACGGAGGCGGAATATATACTTCTATGTGATTGAAATTATTCTTTAATGGTTTCCTATATCCCCCCCCCCCCCTATGAAGGCTATAGGGTGGGACATCACCAAAGATCATGTTAACTCGAGCGAACAGACCGTATACCGATTGCGGTAAGCTGTGAGATGAACTAAAGGACAGCCGATATTGTAAAAGTCTTATTGCGTCAGGTTTACTTGCCGTAAACCTCTGATGTATCTAACCAACTAGCCCAAAAAGCCATACTTGTAGTCTTTCCACCATCGTCATGATTCCGGCAGTTTCATAGCATTGCCGTCATAGAGTCTCACACCGCTGTTGTCATTCCAGCTGCGTCATCTGATTGTTGACTAGCCGTCGTCATCACACGATCACCCCTAAATCTTCATCATAATTCAAGCATCGTCATGCAGTTGTCATAGCATCATCTTCCTCCCATTGGCGTCATACCGACGTCTTGAAATATTTGCCCCGTTTCTATCGTAGTCATTGCATTGTCATGCAGTTGTCGTGCCTTCGCGGTAGTTCTTTCGGCATCATTTTGTTGTTGTGAACCCAGTGTATTCATGCTATATACTCGTGTTGCCGTCATCATTAATCCACTGCGTTCACTGCATCGTCGTCTTACATACGTTTCATGCTGTCATTGTCGTTTAATCGCCATCAATACCCGCCATGGTATCCTCTGGTCATGGCGTTCGCTGCTGCGTTCGAGGTCGAGGGTTGGATTACTGCCTGCGCGGCCGCATTTCGTTGGAGAAGGTAAGCTAAAACGCTTGTGCACCTACATTTTGGCGCACGTTAAAGGAGCTTTGAAACACTTTTTCAACGTCGTAATAAAACGCTGCATATCTCTACAAGAGGCTTCAGTGAAGTTAGGAGCCAAATGCTATTGCACTACATGCAGCAGGGAATATACAGTCTCACGTCGCACATAGCAAAAATTCCTTCCTTCTACATTGTCGTCATGCAGCTTCATAGCGAGTAGCTAGTGCCACACCAGCTACTGACTGATTTCATGATCTCGAGAACATTCTCATAAATACAAAGTATCTACTTTTGAGTTAAATAAATGTAACATATGCACATGTTGCAATGTCATAAAAGACAAAACTAAATTCATCGTTGCACTGCATGTCTACGCAAGGAATTTAAGGGCAGCTGCGTTTTCAGATCGAGGCCTCCGAGGCACCATGGCGTAGCGTAGATACCGCGGCCACGATGGGGTGCCGGGACGAGCCTTCTCGAACAGCTAAGCTGTGTTAGTTACGCCGAGTGTTACATGTGCATGTGTTGCACGTTATGCAATTGCGTAAATAGAAGAAAATTTTTGTGCGCAAAGAAACAGGGACGAAGAAAAGGAGACACAAGGACGAGCACGGAGACAAGGAGACAAGGAGCAAAAGGAGACACGAGGACAAGGACACAAGGACAAAAATTTAAGAAAATGAATCTGTTCCAACTAGGCCGACTCGCAGTTATGATAGAAGAAAACACACGTCTACAACAGTAAGTTATATTGAAGCGTTGCTAGGCGAAAATAGGCAGCGACTTCCGACGCTAGTTGACGAGCGTCCAGTTGCCTGGTCAAAACCTGTCGAACCGCCGCCAGAGGCATCGGCTGCTGTCACGGACTGAAGCCCCTACATATAAAAAGTAGCGCCATTCTTAGATCTTGCCGCCACCGCGCTCACCCCGGCGTTTCCTCCTTGCCGCCTCCTTTCGCCCCAGCCTCCTCCGCTCCCCCATTGGCCAATCCGTGTCACGTGGAAGCACGCGTTGCGCTTTTGTATATTTTTTTTCTTTCCAGCGCGCTCCGACTGCCATTGTCGGGCCTGTGCGACGAAAGTGCTGTACACACAAACGGATCAAACGTGTTAGGGACAAGAACTTCGTTGTGATGACATGCTGCTGCGCCTTAAGTTGCCGCAACCGACAAGGCGAGGGCAAAAGGCTTTTTTTGTTTTTCATCTGGCGTGCGCAAACGCTTGCTGCACACTATGATATTTGCGCCGTCTCGCATCGTCGCGTTGCTATTTCAAAACGGCATTATTAAGACGAGTTACTGACTGACGAAGCAAAATCGCGCCTCAAAAACTTCTCCGCAGGGCGCGATCGAAGTTTTCCTCGGATTTCCTCTGGTAGCGCGTTAGCTGTCGTCAGCCACGGCAGGCCCGACACAGGCGGCGCCACTGTCGATATCGCGCCTCGATCGCGCTGGTCGCGCCGAGCGCGATAGTGGAACGGAGGAGGAGGGAAGTGGATGGCGCTACTTTTTATATATATGGGTTTTATCACGGACACCGCGCGCTTTCGGCGCAAACGCGGGGAAGGCGGACGGTGTCGGCAGCAGCTCTGTGCGTTGTGCGTTATACGAAAGGGCACGCCGCACAGAAACACCTTCTCTTATCGCCTCTCCTCATCGCGCCCAGTGCGACCTGACATTGGTCGCCTCCTCCTTGGACGTAGGCAGCCAGATACAGAAAGCCGGCTTGACTGAGACAAGAATACTTCTCATGAAAAGAACATCGCGCACGAGCAACTGTGTGGGCACAGCGCACGAATCGCCTAGCAGAGTTAACTACGTGGCTAGGAGACGTGCGGGACCTGTTCGCTCATACACGGGAATGGTGCATGCAAGCAAAGCAGACGACGTGGGCGTTGTTTCTCGACATTCTAAGTTATACATCTCTTCCAGCGAGTGCTAATGGCAACTTTCTTTTTTTCAGTTCGGTATGAGAAACATCGGTGCTAGAGAGCTGTTTGTGATGCCCCCACTCGCATTTCAAGCGTAACATTTTCAACATAGAGAACTCTCCGAGCGAATTATCTCGAAAAATGCTTTTTATGTCGTAGAAAATTTCGCTGCAGTTGGCCTTTCAGTCAACTCACTCCAGTCGCGGCTAAAAATGCTCTGATTTCACTACATCACTCAATTTGCTGCCGTCCTCGATTGCGTTTACCTTACCTTGAAGTTCATTTTACCAATCTAGTACACAGCCAATTATTACGCTTTTGCTTTGAATGGCCTGTCAAATTCTGCTTCTTACTAATTTCATGTTGAATACCGGCTACTTTCTTTTCTCATTAATAACCATTGCTATCTGCCTGATTTTAGTGCTTAGCTTGTCGTTTCTCTTTCTGTTATTTATTTATGCGGTCTTCAGTTTCCCCTCAACTTCGTTAAGATCCTCTATTAAACGTTCTTATTGACTTCAGCATCCCATGATTACTCAATTGGAAAATGTCATTTACGAACCGCAGGTTGGTGAGATGTTTCGCATTGATTTCAAAGGATAATATTTTGAATCATATTTAGGGAAGAGATTCTAGTGTAGAGTTGACTTCCAAGGACCCAAACTCGGAGAGGAAAGTCAGCGCCAAGACGTAAGAGCACTAACTCTCCATGCAACGTGAAATTATTTGTAAATGGCTCGATAGGCGTTTAACAGCGGAGCTGTTTATGGCCGAGGTTGGCCCGTATACGCTAACTAGAAACTGCGCCTGGGGATGACGTCCCGTGCGTTGCCTAGCAACCACTTGGCACAGCTGCGCCTCGCTTCGCCGCCACTTCGCACCAACGTGCTCAGCTGTTAAGAACGCACTCGTGCTCCGTCTAGTCATGACGTCACATCGCGTCGCCTAGCACTCACACGTGTCTTGCTTCGCCTAGATAAGTCAACGCTTCGCAGAGGCCGCGTCTTCAAGCGCGTCGTGCGGCCAGGTGAGAATCTGCGCGTCAGGAAGAGGCGTCGTCGAGTTGAAGATCCCGATTTTCGATAACGAGAACGCGAGAGTGCGTTTGAGTACCCAGCGTCGTCGGGATAGCGACCCTGGCTGTAGCTTGGTCGATCACAAGCTCCTGGGTTTGTTCCAGCCTTGGACCACTAGTGCAAGCTGCGCATTGTTTTTTTCTTTTTATCGAAGAAGCTGTTTTTAGGGGCGAAGCTCCTTATAGCGGCACCCGTTCGTCCCCGTCGTCGTCGTAGTAGTAGAAGTGTGTAACCAGTCTGAGAAAAATGAGAAAAAAAATTCCGAAGTTGTGTCCGTAGCGCGGAATCGAACCAGGGACCCCTCGCTTCCGAGCGCGCGGCGTTAGCCCACTACGCCACGAAGCGGACATGGACACACGCACCACGATGGCAATAAATACCCAACATTACCGAAAGGCCGCGTTTCTAGCGCGTTTCTAACGCGTTTGTGCTAGCGCGTTACGGCCCGTGTAAGAAGCTGGTGTAAGACGCTGTGGCCTCTCCGCCTTACCTTCAACGCGTTTCGAACGCGCTGCCCAAAGCGGTGGCAAGTCAAGTTCAAGTTGAGGAGCGTTTATGAATACGGGGGGTATACTCTCTCGGCAGTCATGTGATGGCGTCGGCAAACGCGGTGCACGTTCCGGCATGTGTAAATGGCTGCGTAAGACGCTGTGGCCGCTCCCCCTTACTAGAGAGTACTGCACGTTTCTAACGCGTTTGTGCTAGCGTCCCCTTAAGCGGGAGATCCGATGATTCCCTCCGGAGCTTCGCCCACTCATCATCATTCACCCCGTGGATATGCTGTGATTTTTTTCGAGCTTGACGGAAGGCTTCTTTTCATGTAAATAATGCCGTCGCTCAACGTCGCTCACCACAGGCCAGGAAACAAATACCGACTAAGCCTATACGTGTAGCCGTCTGCACTACGGCTACAGGTAAGACTGTCACCGCCTTTATTTTCTGCAGCATTACGCAGCCAAACAACAAGCGCTACCTAAGTATCCGCAACATCTAATTGAGGCCCTCAAGCGCACCATTTCTTTAGTGAAGTCAATTAATTTCAACGGCTGTGTCCTCCGTTTTTCTGCTTTGTATAGCTCTGCTAAGCGCCATTGTTTTTGGGCAATGAAGCTGAGGGTTGCGTTCCACGCTCAATAATAACTCATTGGCCTGCTGTCTCTAGCTTGGCGGCGTCTGAAGGAATTGTTGCTGTGATAAGTTATACCGCTCTGTCGCTGTTTTACACCGCCTTGGTTTATCGTTGCGGACCTTCCTCGGCAAAGCCGACAATACCTGTGGTGCCGCAATATGTGACTCTTTTGTTAAGACTTTCACTGTTCCTATGGCCCGAATTGGCCGCACCTTCAACGGTAGCCAAGTTTCGTTCAGAAATAAAAGAGCGGTATTTTCAAAGGGCGAGTGGTGTAAAGGCCGCTACAGATTTCTCGCCAAGAAGACACACCGCTGACATTTGCCGCAGTCCTTTTCTACATGGTTTATGTCAACCAACTAAATACTGCCCTCAAACCCGAGACTTAGTTTAATAAGCGCTAACTTGAAGTCAATGTCATACACGTGGGCGTACACCAACTTTAACAGCAAATAATCATAAGGAGTCAAGGAAGAAATCGTGTTTCGAAGGCCAGCCGAAGAGAAACATGTAGTAGTGGCCATGAGTAGACAATTAAATGTAATTAAGATTGCCTTAGCGCGTTGACGACTATGACAAGTCAGTGGACACACACGACCGCTAACATTATATGTCACATAACATACCACGCTTCCGGAAATAAAAAAAAGCCACATCAGGTCAAAATTTCAGCTTCCATATGCTTTATAAGGTCACAAATGCTCTTGAGGGGCAGGAAGCCGTTAACGTAGGGCCACCGTGGCAGAACGTCCAAGTAATGACGTCAAAAATGCGATCTCGTACTATATTTAGGTACCCAAGCCGTGCACAATGTTCAGACTTGCAAACAGCCCTCGACCACAGGCTGAGTGCAACAGCAGTTGCGTATCACAAGCTGAAACTAACAATAAGATTGTAGGTACTGCTCAGCGGTTCTGACGTCAATTACTTTGAGGAACATATATCTAAAAATGTACATGCACCAATTGTTTTTCTTTTCCTTCACTGCGCTTGTCCTATGTGCGGCAACTTTTGCTTGAATAACGAATATTTGAGGTGATCTAGACACAAAGCAAACTATGAACAGTGCTGCAGTAGGGCGATTTCCCTGTATGACAAGAACGAAGGCATAGCTGAACGGGAAGAAAATGTAGAAATGCTTTATGTGCATTGGGCACATAGTGGGCACGAACGTAAGCGGTGCATTGTGAACTATTTGGCAAACAATATGCGTATTGAGATTTGCATTTCATCGTCAGCGCCAGTTGCCGCACATTTAACATCAGCTGCAAGTATGCTCAGACAATAGATTGTTCATTGCCTTCGGCTGAGAGCACATGAGTGCACGTGTTCTGCGTTTCTACGAATGCCCGTGCGTGTAGAGTATAATAAATTTGTATTGCCCAATTGAGCTGAAGCGCAAGAGAAAATGGGGTCTACTAATTTTTGATATTTCTTGCTAGCTACAGTCGTAATAAATGGCGGTGCGTGCAATTATAAGACATGTATTTGTGCCAAGAAATTTTTAGGCCCATCGGTTGTAATTGCAACTCTCCACAGCCATATCAGTATGTAGCGATGTGCGGTATGATTTTTTAAATGTTGGGATAAATACTATTAGCACCGAAATTAAGCTGTGAACCCTTTGAAGTTCCGATTCCTTCTTTAATACATAAGGTATGTAACATAGCACGTCTGGGTGGATTTCATTAAAATATATAAAGTAACATCTAATAAGCCCAATAGTGATGTTACACACATTTGATTTTTTAACCGTTTACGAATGTAATGAGTGCACAAAAAATGCGACACCACACCAATAACAATGACACACAACTAATACAATTCATAGTTGAATTATTAAGATTGTATAATACAGTATTACAGAAAAGCTAACCCACCCATCAATTTATGCACAACAAACCACATGAACGAAGCGTTTAGTTCATTGCCATTGCAATAACTTCATCGATGTGCTGTATGATAATCTCAAGCTAATGAGCAACACATACGAACAAAAATTCCATAACGAATAATGACTCCAATGTTCATTTTCTGGAATATCATGCGTAAACACGTATCTTCGTCGAAGCGAATATGACTACTAATTTTACAGTGATTTTCGCTTGTTCAGTGTACATCTGAAAACTATTTCATACAATTTAGGAGTTAGATACCTTGAAAGTGTGAGAAGATGGAAAATGTTTGTTAAGATTTGTAACAAAAGACGTTACCAATGCAATTATGGCTCCACTAGAAAACGCCCAACAAGAACAAGTTGACAGAGAAGTTCATTGCATGCACTTTGTCACATCATCTTCATGCCGCTTGCATGGGCGATCTCAGTCAAATATTTCGCAAAGAAGGAGTGTGATGATGTGGATAGTGGTGTGTGGCCGTGACGGGACAAAATTTGTGAAAGACCAGCTTGAAGGGATGATCATTGTGTGGCAACAACAATAAGAGTATAGGTGATAGTCATAGCCGAAGAAGAAGACCACGTGCCTCGAATAAGGTCGAGGCGGGAAAAGCGCGCAGAGCGTGATAGCGAGCCAAAGTCTCGAAAGGCAGCAGCAGACAGGCGGTTCAAGGCACGGGCACTGGCGACCGGATTTCCTGCTACCGTGCGAACCTGGGTGGAGATCCCACTCATCGCTGTGCCCTACTGCGCACCAGCGACATGCTGTTATAGGGGCCTGGTGCAGTACTTCGTGCTGGTGACCGGGGAACCTGAGCTACCTGTCTGCCGACGGAGCCGATGACTCGCAGGCAAGGCGTTGCTAGCAGCAGAGACGCATCACCACAATGACCCTAAGCTGCAGAAATTTCAAACTGTCAAGGATGACCAACATTATAAAACGCACTTCTTCTTGTCAATTTTTATTAGGCGTACTAATTTGGATGGTAAGGCCATTTTGTGTCAAATCCTAGTAGTTGTCGTCCGTGTTCATGTCAAAATAACCACCAATAAATAAATCAGTGAATATCAAGAACAGCAGTTATATTAATCTCATGTAGTCCATATGTAACCATTAATCCCTAACTGCCCATATCACAAATGCACAATTACAGTTTACACGTGAGGCTCACAGAGCCTTGATAATAAAGAAGCCCAATTTATGTTAAGGAATGTGAACAGAGCTATTTGTGTACATACTACACAACTCAGCTTGAAATAAAAGAAGAAATAATTAAGTAGTAACTCGTTATAATACATTGAGAACTGACCTCGAAACGACAAGTAATGGAACATCTACAGAACATTTATAGACCATCTATCTTATGCTATGTTAACACTACGATCGTAAGGCGCCGATTTTCCATAACATACGTAAGTCGAAGCTCAACAAGCGTATGCATCTAGTTCAGACTACGAACGAAAAGGTGAGAGTGTCAAGGGGTCGGCGACATTTACGACTTTGATATTACGACCCGTGCGAAACAGCCAATTACCGATATGTGTTCTGTTTTCAACAAACGGTGATGAGACTTCCGGCCTTCCGTCTGCAGGCAGCTCCGGGCGCAGGAAGAGCCATTCCGGCACAGTTTATTGGCTGTGGTGTTTGCCACCAAGTTCGTGAACATTTGTGCAGTGCGCCTTGTGAGACTGTTTTTATTTCGTCTGGTTTATTCGCTGTGCGTTTGTCTGCAGTGTAAAAGTGTGCAAAATAGATTCACTCGCAAGCGACGACTTAATTGAAAAAGCGCATCAGCGATCCGTGTTTCTTTGACCAGCGTCTGAAAACGTACAGAAACAAACAACGTCAACAAGGCGCTCCGTCGAGGATAATCAATGGCCGCCAATGCGTGCTCCGAACCTCGATGAGTGGTCTCACTAAGTTCCCAAGGAAGTCGAACTCCTACGGTGAAATGCGCATGAAGTTATGAAACATCGAAGCGCGACGAACTCGGAGCTTGGCGAAAAGGTTGTGAAAGTCGCCGTCCACGGCCCTGTCGAGAAGCGCCTGCCGCACCCAAACCGTTCTGCATCGCCTTGGTCGTCTTCAGGCGCTTGAGTAGATGACTGTAAGCGCGTTTTGAGCATGAATTTCTTCGATCTCGTCCAGCGATCGCATGTTGACAGGAGTCGTATTGGTCCGCTGGTGACGGCGATTCTCCAGCTCCCAATTTGATTGGCCTTTCGTAAAAGCCGTAATTTACGCAGCAGTAAATGTGAACACAGGTGTCGGCTTAACTGCCGAAATGTTTTTTTACAGCCCTTACGTTCCATACGCTGAAAGAGCGGTTACACGCGTGACGAACGTAGTCTGAACATAGCATTATCTTTACGTTCACGTACGCCATGAATGAATGTAGAAATACTTACGCATATCGTTGACAGTGCTAAGACGACAAGTATCACAGGTATGTGTGCGCGTGGACGCACGCACGCAAGCACGCACACCCACACAGAAAGAGGCAGACAGAACGCAAGTAGTGTTAGAGAGCGTTTGCGAGCAGACCCGTACATACACAGTAGACTAATGCAGTACCCGAAAACGCTGACAGTAATAAGGACATTCTTATCAAAAAGTACTTAACAAAGCAAAAAATGGAGCCGCAGTGGCAGAGGCATCCGACTCATGAAGCGCACCACTCATCAACAGTACACATCTGCAGAACGCTACACAAGAACAAGCCGAAACAAAGTGTGTCCTAATACGTCGTCGATTAGGCACACAAGAAATGTACTCATTTTATGGTATAGGCGCATAACAACAGGACCACCTTGCAACATCCCCACTGCAATAAGTAATCGTGTAACAGGATTCCCAACTATATTTTAGTTTCCTCATTCAAGAAGTGGCGCAAATAGCTGGTTTCATCAGCTATGTTTTGTGCTACCCGATCAGAAGAGAGGCTTGGCCTTCTCTTTGCACGAATTCTTAAATCGGTACCTTTCATACCGTGAGGCTCATTTTGACCCAGTTTGCACCGTCACAACTCGTGAGCCAATTCTGCAAATACTGCAGATTAAGCTCCCATGGAAATGTGCCACTATGTTCGGGCCACTGGGTATGTCGTTATGCGGCTGGGTATATAACATCGTTTTCAGGCAATCCCCGTCACGCAGTCGTCATTACTTCATCGCCATAATATAGTCTCCGTCCTCTGATTCGATCTTCCCACATAGTTTTTGTCACGCCGTCGTCGTCAGGCCACCGCTGTCATAGTCTTTATCACGCAGTCATTTTGACGATGTTTTCGTGACGTCATCAACGTTACACAGTCATAGCCACGTCGTCTTTGTCGGGCGATTATTATCACATAGTCATCGTGTTTCATTCATCGTACAATCGCCGTCACACCATAGTATTCATACAGTCATCGTCATTCCAGTGTTGACATAACGCCTTTGTACTTCCAACGCTGTTATTTCTTCTTCGTCATTTAACTGTAATCTTGCTTCCGTCATTCTGTCTTAAATATGACGCTGTTGTCATGTCATCGTTCTCATACCATCATTGTAGTGCCGTCGTGCTCATTCAATTGTCGTCATTACAGCGTAGGCCTCCGATTCTGGACAGACGGTCGTCGTGACGCGTCGTCGTCATACCATCATCCTCATACGGTCGATGTCAGAGTTCTCGTCACTCCATTATTGTCATACACTCGGTGGTAATACCATTGTACCCATGTTGTCATCATCACGTAGTCATCAATATGCAATCCTCATCGTTTCAGAATCGTCATCCCATTCTCGTTGTAGCAACGTCGATATGCCGCATTTGGCTGCAGCAATGTTTGCTTTAAGAGCCCGCGAGCGCTGGCACACTGGAAATGAGAGTAGCAGTTTAAACGAGACCGCTGTAAGCCATTATTATCACTGAAATTACATGGAAGAAACAGGATCTTCTGACCACCAAGCGAATCGTTGCACACGAAATCGGGAGGCGTTGTACACTCGTAACCATCCTGCGAGGTTCGTCTTCCTTTGACTTTCTTTTCTTTTTTTAATGGCAAATGTGGATGCAGCCCGATTAAACTAGCCTAAAGTTCGTAAATGTGTTAGTTTATTCGACATCATACGGAGAGCAGATGAACTGTGCAGGAAGCTGACTTTCGACAGCATTTTAGAGGTTATTGAACAAACAAATCCAAATGTGAGTTTGAAATTATTTTTAGACCGAAAAGGGAACAAATGCCAAATCCCCATGAGGGTTTTCTTTTCGCAGAATTTCACAAGACTTACAGTTTACATAACTGAAAAATTTATTTCACAATAAAGAAGGACTCCATCATCGCAACCAGAATAAATTGTGTGAGTGACTTTGTTTTAAAATGCCTAGGTTCTTTTATAGTAAACATGTTCTTTCCATGTGCCATGCATAGATAAAAGGGACACTTTTGCTGTGCTTTTGAAGCATTTACTTATATGCATTCATTTTATGGACAGATATGTAAAATAAAAAAATTCACGAAAGCATTGTTATTATTCGTAGGCGTCATTTCTGCTCGTAGGCAAGTAGGCGACATTCCTGCTCTCTCCTGCTATATAAACGCACCGACGTGCAGCATTGTGCTAGTGGTTCTTAAACTGCACCTCTGAGCTGTTATTTCTATTTAATTCTGGCGATGGCTGCCAAACAGCTATTCACAGCCCTGATATTTGCTACCCTTACGACATATTTGAAATGTCAGATGACCTTCAATTTCACATTTCCTGAAGTTCCAAACATCACCAAGGCAAGTTCACGATTGTTATTGCGATAGCATTTATATGGACACTCAAGGCGCATATTCTGCCGTCGCCATCGCCGTCACCGTGAGATCCAAGGGCGATAAGATCTTCGCCGCGCGCAGTGTGCTGTACGTCCGATTGAAAGCGCGCAAGGGAGAGTTGGCGATCGCGGCTCAACCTTACGCACGCAAGGGACAAAAGCGCGGAGGAAGCGCGCCGCCATCTGTTGCGCGCAAGGCTCCGGGGAGAGGAGGGGGGAGTTTTAATCCGGGCGGCCCAGGTGGCTGCGGACGCCGGGCGGGGTCGTGACGCTCCGCATGGATTCGGGGATAGGGGGGGGGGGGTGTAGAAAGGTGGGCCGTGTCTTAATCTGGGTGGCCCGGACGACCGTACTCGCCAAGCCGGGCCGCTGTATCTTGAAAGCCATCTGCGACGGCGACAGAGTCCGTCGTCCACTCTGTTTTCGCAGCTTAGTTGGCGTTGATGCGAGAGGGAGCACGCAGGTCAAACGCTCGTTGCGGCTGCCGCGCTTCCTCACTCCCGCGTTTTGACAGCGAGTTTCCGCGGTCATCGATTGATATGTGTGTTCATGTGTGCTTGTGCACGCGTGATGCCTTGCTAGGTAATTTAGTTAGCGTGTCTATGTTTAAAAGTTCATACGGCTGATGATACTACTATCCTAACTTAGTATAGCTGTCCACTAATTTGTTATACCAGTCAATGTTTCGTCTTTCGGGTGAAACTGCAAATTCTTGTTTTTTCAAATGTGTCCTTGACATATAAATGAGCCACGCGAGGTGAATTGTCTTGATAATGCAAGAAGGTCATCTATACCTTAAATTGGGAAGTTAGGGTGATTGAAGCATGGAGAAGGAAAATGACCGCTGTTTGTCTGGGTAACTACCACTCTACCACACTCGAATGTAGTATACTTTAAAAACCCATATAAGAGCCACAAGAGCCGTGGCTAAGTGAGTATCAATATCAAGAGATTCCCCAAAACATCAGAATGGCATACGCTCGGATACAAATTAGATGTAGTAATGTCGGCATGTACAAATGGTGGTAATTATCCAAATAGCCCTCAGGTGGTGAAATCGGCAATTTACTCTTTGTTACAATTCGTTACAATGACACTTTGATTTTGCATAAACATTCTATATAATGTCCCTTCTGAAACGTTCACTGCAATGTAAATAAAACTCGATTTCGATAACTCCTTCAGCTGGGACAGAACTGCTACAATTGCACGCTTGAAAAACATTATAGGTGACATACGGCCAACTTTAAAGCATGCGGTGTAGGATAAATAGTTTTAATGTTAACACCGCTTCTGAGTATTTAGATAAGGAAATATAATGCCTATTGTTTAAGTATTTTATGTGGGTAAGCATTTTTATTGGAGAACTATCCGGCGTATCAAGCTGAACCTTCACATAAAATGTACGTGCACAACACAGCAGGTTCGACGAAATCATAAAGCAGGGGGTATGAAGTTGCCGGAATAAATATTTATATCCGTACATTTATATTTCGAGGCTACATTTTTTTCTAAAATAAAGCTTTGCAAGAATTACGACCGCATATACAGTGGCAGCTTCGGAAACTTCAAGGGTGTATCTCTAAATGGCGTAGGAAAATATATTGCAAATCTTTCTCAAACGGCTTAAAGCGTTACTTACAGCTGCTTAACTTGTTTTAAGGGAACAATTCAGTTTGCCGACTTCAATATTCTGCGACAATTACAAGCACCCTCAAACGTCAGAATGTGACTTGGAAATCCTGTAACTGAGTAGAATCTCATAGCGTCAAAACAGTAATGAACAAAAATATATCATATATTGTATTTGGGTCTTGCGAGCTAAACAGCTGAAAACGTTGGTGGTGGGTCAAAACCTATAGAGCTAACATATATTGAACACGCACTGCCATCAAACTTTACTCACACCGCAGAGCCCACCCACCCTGCAGATCAGTTCACTGGGCGAGGTGGTTGATCTCACAGTAAAAGCAGTGCAAAAATAACCGGAACACCAGAGTGAGAAGCACACAGGACAGCCCTGTTTTGTGCTCTTCTATGTGTTGTGTTGCCGTAATTTCTGCGCTGTTTTTACTTTGTAAACAATTATACATACGCATATATATATATATATATATATATAGAGAGAGAGAGAGAGAGAGAGAACGCATGTACTATCTTCATTTTACAATACTTATACACTCCCTAATTATAGTTTCCTTCATTTGTATTTTAAATGCATATTTTAAGGAAATAAATGCCACGAACTCTTTAATTTATTAAGAATGATTGTAAACTGACAAATGAATGTTTGTTTGCCGTTATTTGTTCTTGTTTTCGGTGTGAATCTTTTGATATGTCGAAAGCTGTATTGGTGAGTTGTTGTTTACGCAATACCACAGATTTCGCTTTTACCTTGCTGAATATAGCAGAGTAATTTCATGAAGTATATTTCATCAGCCCTGAGCATAAAGCGATGGGAGACGGGATTGTGCTTATGCTTGAAAGACTTCCACGATAGTTTCCATAAATTTGAAGTATTATTTGCTGTAATATGGTTAGCTTCTTATAATTTGTTTTTGTTGCGCATATGTACTTCCCCATATCAGAGCGCCATGCACAATTTGGAATAGAAAATTCCCTAGTACAGTTGTACTTTGAGCCAGTTGGATAGTAACTTTTGGAGAGCTAGGTGCTCAGAATATTACCTTGCGTGTACCAAGAAAGCTCTTCGTGTAACCGCACTCCTAAAAAAATTTGCTTGTTAACGCTTTTGAGAAGTGTACCTTCATATGTAGTGTTTAATTCGAGCATAATTTTTGCAGCCTGACCGAAAGGCGGTAATTTTTACGGCCTACTTAGCTTTCGCCAAAACTTTATGAGACTACAAAACATAATCATTTTGTAAATAATCATCTTTAGGATGCCAAATCACGGTAGGCGAGCGAATGAAAACAACCCAGAATATGATGGATACCCGTGCATACGGGCTTCGAGAGTAATGTGTTTCCGACGATATTGCCACACCAATAAGCACTAAAGGTGGCAGCTCTTACCTTTCCTACGGAACATGGGACACCAAACGTGGGACATAAAAAGGTCCTCCTAAGAGGGCCCTCAATTAGTTTCTAAAAAAATCTACAATGGTTCACGAATCTCGTGTCACAATTTTTTGCCAATCCTTCAGGGAAAGGCGAAGTTAGACATAGTTGCCGGTACTACCGGCTGCTTTCCACCTCCTTTCATTTCCACAAGCACACTGGAAGCTACACAAGGGAGAAGGGAATGAGGCGCAATAGAGCAATGCCCCACTGTCCCTGCCCAAAGGTGGAACGCGAGACGGCTCGTAGTGGCACCCTGTGGCGGCCACGCTATCTACGCAACGTTTTTTATCTCGAAGGATACTCGTATAAAACGCAACAACACCAAATTTCGTGTTCAGTATGGCAGTTCAAAGATTGCACGTTTTTATGTGTTTTTCAGATAGCAGGGAGATATATATATATATATATATATATATATATATATAAAATTAAAAGTAATTGTATTAGTGCGAATTTTCTCGCCTTGACGAAATAAGCTAATAGCTGTTGTAGTTCGAGAGATTTGCCACTGTTTCGTAATTTCCTGGCTATGCATCACTAATTTCGCTCACACGTTTACAGAAACCGAGTTAAGGATCAGCAACGTTATCTTAGCTTGTTTAAAATGCCTTTCAGGGCCCCTTTATTGAACTGTACTTTGTTAAGGCCAGCTTAGGAAATTAGCAGCATATAACAAATTACGAAGAGCAGGAAATAGGCCACGCTCTATGCATTTAAGCTTTGGCCAGGGATGATCCTCCTGACAATGATAAATGTCGCGACACCGACGGTCCTAGCCGTCTTGCTAGAGTGTCGGGAAGCAAGGGCTCGTAGAAAAAATGCTTTAATCTAGTATACCGAAAAAATATTCCCCTTTATACAGCTACATTTCTTACTGCGAAGCTGTTTATGGCTAAGGTTACTTGGATTTTTTCGTGTGCGTAAGAAAAAAACAACTAATGTCGCGAATTTGATGCAAAATCGCTTCAATCCGTGCAAAAGCTTATGCGTCGCATAACTTGGATATGCATTTTCAGTAGATACGTTATCAATTGGCAACATTTTCAAGATCAGTAGACTCTCAGGTTGATAAAGGTTTCTGAAAGAGTTGCCTCTGTGCTACCGGCGTCGGCCATGTCTACGTTTGCACCGACCTCCCTTTGTTTTCGTTCCAAGCGCTTTCGTGTCTAGTTTCCTTTCCCTCCGCTCTTCCGCGCTGGCGGGTATGTCGCGCGTGTCGACTTTCCGCTGGGTGGCGGACACGAAGAAACGTCACGCGTCTCTAGTTTCCTCCGGCTCCTCGGGGCGGTGGTAGCCGCCCAAGCGAATGTATGTATAAAAAGAACAAAAAGACAAGTTGCCGTTCTCAATTTTCAATGTTACTTCTCTTATGTCGTCATAATGGGGAGACCGCGTACAAGCCGGAACATGCTACAGCACGCCATTTTTGGCATGCTGTAGCTTTTTACAGTTCAATGCAAGCAATGGCATAAAAGTTCCTTCAATGCTTAGAATGACTGTTGGCAAATTTACGGATAGGAGTTTTATACACTAGTTAATAAAAAACGATTGATGCAAACAGCCGCAGATATGCTATGTAAACAATTCTTTAGCATTTCATATGAATCTGCCGGAAATTTGAGGCCACTTAAGTATTCTGACAAGTAAGCTGTGCAGGACAGCTTTCTAGCTAAGGCTAGTAAAGTTAAGCGGCATAAGTAACAGCAACACCAAGAGTAACAACGGAAGCTACTAATAAATAGCTGCATTTAGTAATGCCACCAAAGTGAATTGGAGGTCCGCTAGCATGACAACGCCCAGTAATATTGCCCTTCTTCGGTCGTCGTCTTCCTCCACTTGCTGGCGCCTTCTCCCATGAACGGGAACGGTTTGTAAGATATGACCCCCGCCGGTGAGAACGCCGTCTCGGCTCATAAGAAAGGGATGGGTTGTTGTCAATTAAGTAGGGCTTCAGAGGGTTGAGCTACTCGTACCATCCGCCGGAGTGATCTCGTAGGTGACTTCACTGAGCTGGCGTAGAACCTAGTAGGTGCCAGAGTAGCGAGACGGAAGCTTCGAAGACAGGCCCACGTGGCGGGACGGTTCCAAAGAGCCTGGAGAGAAGTAAACGGTTCTGTGGTGGCTGTCATAGAGCGCCTTTTAGGAGATCTGCGAGGCAGAGACACGATCGCGTGCAATATGGCGAGCGGTGTGAACCATAGCAACAGAATCGCGGTCGTACTCTATAGGAGCGTCGGCAGTTGTTGGTAGGAGAGTGTCAAAGGGCAGCGTTGGGTGGCGGCCAAACAACAGGTAGAACGGAGAAAAGCCGGCGGTATCGTGGCGGGACGAGTTGTAAGCGAATGTCACATAAGGCAAAGGAATTTCCCAATCATGATATTCAATGGAAACGGACACCGATTACTTCGTGGTCAGCGTGTGGTTAAGACACTCGGTAAGTCCATTTGATTGCGGATGGTAGGCTGCGGTTAGCTTGTGACTCGCGGAACACAAACGAAGGTTGTCATCAGCAACTTTTGAAAGATATGAATGACCGCGATCAGTCAGCAGTTGTCGTGGCGCCCCTAGGTAGAGAATGCATAGTGAAGCAGAAAGTCCGCGACGTCTGTGACACAGCTTTTTGGCAGTACCCAGTTGATGGCATATCGTGTGGTGTAGTCAGTAGCTACGGAAATCCACTTCTTACTGGTAGAAGAAGTCAGGAATGGTCCAACAAGATCGACGCCCACGTTGTAGAACTAGACAGTTGGAATGTCGATAGGCTGAAGTGGACCCGTGGGAAACAAGGACGAGCGCTTGCGGCGCTGACAGGACTCAAAAGCATCAACATACCTACGTACAGAACGGTAAATTCCTGGCCAGAAGAACCGACGCCCACGCAGTTGTATGTACGGGACACTCCGAGGTGTCCGGCTGTTGGGGCATCGTGGAGCTGACGGAGGAGAGTAGAACGGAGGGTCATAGGTTCGACGAGCAGAAGCTCGGGACCGTCGGGGTTGGTATTTTGATGATGGAGAATGTGATGACGGAGCACGAATAGGTGAGCAGGTGAATAGCAGGAGTGAGTAGCACGTAGACGTTCGATGATGGACCATAAGTCTGCATCGCTGAGCTGTTGACAGCGTATGTCACTCAAGTCGGAGATGGCGCGGACGCAGGCATCGGAATCGTGGGCGGTGGCATCGGGAGGCTCAACGGGATGACGAGATAGGCAATCGGCGTCCTGGTGCATGGCGCGGGACTTGTAAAGGGCATGAAAGCTGCATTCTTGAAGCTTTAGTACCCAGTGGCCAAGTCGTCCAGTCGGGTGCTTTCAAGGAAGAGCGCCAACACAGTGCATGGTGGTCCGTGATAACCGAAAAGGGGCGGCCAAACAAGTACAGTCGAAATTTTGTGGCTGCCCAAACTTAAGGCAGGGCTTTCACGTTCAGTTATTGAGATCTTTCGCTCGGAAGGGGAGAGGAGGCGACTGGCGTATGCGATGACGCGTTCCTGGCCTTGTTGCCGCTGAGCGAGACCATCGCCGATGACGTGGCACTGGCGACGGTTCGAATTTTTGTAGGCACTGTGGGGTCAAAATGCACCGAGATAAAGAGGAGTGGTGAGAAATCAGGTGAGCGTGCGGAATGCATAGGCTTGTTCAGGACCCCATGAAAATGTGATTTCCTTCTGTAGGAGCTATGTAAGCAAACGGGCAATGTCGCAAAGTTCTTGACAAAACGCTGGAAATAAGTACACAAGCCAACAAAGCTCGGGACGTCTTTTGCCGAACGCGGCACAGAGAAATTTTTCACGACACGAATTTTGTCGGGATCAGGTTGAACGCCACGACAACTCACACGGTGACCTAAGACAGTAATTTCAAGACGGCGGACGCTGCAGTTCGAAGAGTTCAAATGCCGGCCAGCTCGTCGGAAAACGCCAAGCACTGCCGATAGGCGTATCAGGTGGCTCTCAAATGTTAGAGAAAAAACAATGACATCACCGAGATAACAGTGGCATGTAGACCATTTGTTGCCACGAAGCATAGAGTCTCTCATTCATTCAAACGTGGCGGGGCATTACATAAGCCAAAAGACATAACTTTCAATTGGAAAAGACCGTAGGGTGTAAGAAATGCGGTCTTATCGCGATCCAGGTCCTCGACAGACATCTGCCAATATCTTGAGCGGAGGACGATGGATGAGAAGTATGTAGACCTGTGAAGATCGTCGAGGGCATCATCAAAATGACTACGCCGCATTAAAACAAAGAAATACAAGATATTTCATAGCATGTAGCATAGCGCGACTCGAGACAAGGACAATCGATAGGCTATTACGGAACCTCAATAACATTCGTTTGTCAGTCAGCTTCTGTGCTAGTCGATCATTCGTACTTGGAATAGAGTTTCCAAGCTCGAATTTACACCACGACCTACAAGGCAAACATAACAGTAACCGGGGCTGTAGACGAAACTGAAGGAGCGGCTTCGACCGCTAGTCCATACGAGGTATCTAGCACACTGCCTCAAACTCACGCAAATATCACAGAATAAGAGGGTGGAGGGAGCAAATATCACAGAATCCCTCACGAAAATCGCTGACGCAAATATCACTCACGCAAATATCACAGAATAAGGGGGGGGGGGGGGGGGGTGAGAGCTAATGTACGTACCTTTTGTAAATGTTACGACTGCACATAATAAACACCAGGCGCGCATTCTCGTCAGAAAAGTTCTTCTCGGATGCTGCCTTGTACATGGCAGCTCCATCTGTGATGCGCTTTGTGCAGATTCACGCTGAGCACTGGCTCATAACCATCACTGCACTCCGACAACACGCAACCACTGGTAATCACAAGTTGAACCACGTGCGCGACACATCCTGCAGCTCAACTTAACAAAGAGGATACCGAGGGCAGCGCGGGTGAAGGCGCCCGCAGCTTCTCTTTACTTACGGTCGCATTAGGCCGCGTTGATGAGGTCGCGTTCCGATTGTGATTCAGAAACAAAACATATACCGCGCAGAACAACGCGTTAACGCGGATGCTCTACGAAAATTACTCACGAAATCAGGCCTCTGAATGTGCAGCGCCGCCTCTATTTTTATTGCGATAGCAATTATATGGACACTCAAAAGCAGATTTCTGCCGTCGCCGTCGCCGTCGCCGTGAGGTTCCGTATGACGTCATTTGGAGATGAAATCGTCGCCGCGCGCCGAACGCTGTATGTGCGAGTGAAAGGACGCGAGGGGCGCGTCTTTCACGGGGAGTGAACGCACGGCGGAGAACAAACGCGCGTTCTGCGCCGTGCTCGCTTAAGGGCTGCAAAAGTAGGCGTCTCTTTTCTCCTTTACAATCAACATATATGTAGAGCAAACGCGCCTTCTTCAGACGCGCGAGAGGCCGTGGGGGAGGGGGAGGGAAGGGAGGCGACGTTTAGCTGCGGCACCAAGTACCTATTTATATCAGAGGCTCCGGCAACAGTCACCAACGCCGCACGCATTTTGTGCGAACGTGGGCAAAACGCCGACGGCGTCGACAACAGTTCTGCGTGTAGCCGGTGCTGCTGCATGTCCAAGTTTATACAGCTGATAAAGCTACTATCATTACTCCGTTTAGCTCTCTACAAATTTGCTATCGCAATTGATGCTTCGCCTTTCAGGTGAAACTGCGACAACTTTTTTTCAAAGCCTGCCAGATGCGGCCGATTAACGGTTCACCACCCTCTCCGATCGCCCTTTCCCTACTCTCTCCCATTGGCAAGCCTTCGCGCCTGCTTTACGGTCGTGGGGGAGAGTACCCTCCGGGTGGTGCCTGAAGACGGAAGTTGGAGGAAGTAATTCTGACAAATGCATGAAGCGTCTACCACATCTCATCCGGGACGGCAGCGGCGTGCTCAGCGCACGGGTGACGCAAGCAGTCGTACTCTGGGTAGCGTCACACCGCGGCAACTCACTAAGGCGGACCAACGGCTCCCATTGCGGAGCGAGCGATTGAACTGTCATTGAAAAAAGTTGTCGCAGTTTCACCTGAAAGGCGAAGCATCAATTGCGATAGCAAATTTGTAGAGAGCTAAACAGAGTAATGATAGTAGCTTTATCAGCTGTATAAACTTGGACATGCAGCAGCACCGGCAACACGCAGAACTGTTGTCGACGCCGTCGGCGTTTTGCCCACGTTCGCACAAAATGCGTGCGGCGTTGGTGACTGTTGCTGGAGCCTCTGATATAAATAGGCACTTGGTGCCGCAGCTAAACGTCGCCTCCCTTCCCTCCCCCTCCCCCACGGCCTCTCGCGCGTCTGAAGAAGGCGCGTTTGCTCTACATATATGTTGATTGTAAAGGAGAAAAGAGACGCCTACTTCTGCAGCCCTTAAGCGAGCACGGCGCAGAACGCGCGTTTGTTCTCCGCCGTGCGTTCACTCCCCGTGAAAGACGCGCCCCTCGCGCCCTTTCACTCGCACATACAGCGTTCGGCGCGCGGCGACGATTTCATCTCCAAATGACGTCATACGGAACCTCACGGCAACGGCGACGGCGACGCCGACGGCAGAAATCTGCTTTTGAGTGTCCATATAATTGCTATCGCAATAAAAATAGAGCAAGCGTTGGAACGTGCCTCTGAATCTGACAAGCAAGCTGACCAGTGTTGCCAGGCGATACATAGCATTCACCATTCCACGTCTGGTTCGGTTTTGATTTCACTCAATGTGTCAAAGCTACAGCTTGGTGGCAGTTTACGGCAGTATTTCATTTAATACTGCTCGAATAATCTATGTTGCCCGATGTGGCAAACGTTCTTGTTTCTGCTTGTGCGGTAGCTAATATAGCGAATAGGACTTAGTGAAGTAGGTTTCCTAACTCTGACGTTTCTGTTCCCAGGCTGCTTTACATAGGGCGATATCTATAATCGCAAAAATATATGGGCATCTTCTTCCTCAAAAAGTAGACATATGCACTGGCTGTGGGTGGTAGCCAATGTTGCAAGCTAATGAGTTCATTCTGTGTTTCTGCGATAAAATTCTCTTCAACCCGTTTACCTGCTCGGTGCATGCCATTCATTTTGCTCTAGATGTTTTGCCTACAGCTGCAGTGTAACGCAGTGTACTTGTTACGTTCAGTGGCTATACTAAATTTGTCAACAAGGCTTTGCTGTGCGGCAGGCGCGGTGCTAATAAACCATACTAGGCCGTACAGGTTTAAGCAGGCGCTCAAGTAGTATTGCACTGCGCGCTAGTAACAACTGATCATATAGTGTGCGTTATCAGGACTTAAAGGACGTTCATTTATTATTTATTTGTATCCTGCGAGGTCACAAGAGAATATTTCGGGTCACTGCTACCTACATCATACAAGCACAGGCTCCCCCAACACATGTAGGCTTGTCTATATGAGTATACATGATCGTCACTTCCCGCACTGATTCATGGCTGGTCGTGGCGATGACGCGAAGCCCAGATGGGTTTGGTTGTATGTTGTTGTTCTGCATTATTTGTCTTTACTTCCTTTTGAAATAAGCTGTCGACATCGCATGACTGATCACCCGGCCCCGACCGGAGGTCATATACCCAACAATCGCCACAGTGGCGAGATATAAATCACAAGTTTCCTACGCGATCGCGGTATATCTAATGTACCTAGGCATGCATATGTGGAAATGTTTCTACGTTGCTATTACAAAAAATCAATTCCTTCTCTTTTATGTTTTTCACTCTGTTCATGCAGCGAATGGAAAAGAACATCCGCGGTATTCAGCAGAGTGATGCTGGACGAGTTTGCTTCGGGAAAAATCCGCTGTTTCAGCCGTACGTAGCGAAAGCGCAGCGAAATGAAAGCATAAAAAAAGAAAGGAACAAGCCTACATAATAACTCACACAAGAAGCATTTCACTAGCTGAATTTCACTCCTACTCGGATATGCCCAGTGAAAAGCTTTGCTGGTGGAGCAGCGGTTTCTTTCGACAACGGCGATGCCAGTGCGGGCCCCGCGTTGCCACCTAAGCTAGGCGGTTGTTTACATTCCTGCATCGAAGGGTATATATTGTCGTCTATCTTTTTCGCTTTAGAACCAAACCGGTCATGACGGCTTTACCTTCAAACACTTTACTACAATACGTTCAGATTTACCCATCATATATATGAGCCAAATACTTTAGGAGAATAGCCACCGTGGACAACTCACGTCCTTCCGGAGCGGCATTATTGATCGGTGTTGGCATCGCTTGCTGTGTCGCCGCTTGCTGCGTGCACATTGTGCAAAGAGTGGCTTGATTTTAGCTCCTTGCGAACAAAACTGAAATATACAAAACATGTTTGTACTAATGAAATATTTAACTTTCAATTCAGACCTGCCGGTAGTTAGCGCACGAACTCGTCCAACACGCCAGGCTAATGCTTCCACTGAAGGGGATTGACATCGGCTTCAAACAATGTGGTCGTCTTGCGAGAACTGAAGTTTGTGCATTTCAACTTCGAATGAATGTTTTGGGCCATTTAGAGCACGACTAAATGTACAGTCGCAATGTTTTTGAGGGTGAACACGGGAACGCGTGGCCTTCTGAGCTCACAGCGCGGTTCAGTGGCGGCAACGAGAAGCATTGCTCATGCGCAGTGTGTCCGGCGTGCGCAAATTCTCCCGCCTCGCGAATTGCGTCACGCAAGCAAGTGCGTGTCGTCTACTGCGCGCGCACCGCAATAAGGTAGCCGTACGGTTCGGGATTGGTGACGATGTTGAACTTCTGATTACGCTCCCCACGATGCATCAATAAACTTGAAAACATATGTAATGTTTTGCGGGCGTTCTCACGATCGTTGTTGATCTGTAGCCAGGCCACGCATGCTCATGACACTTGTGGGCCTATTTAAAAAGCGGCTTCCGTCTTTCAGGAGCGTATATGTATTCTTGGACATTACCGAATCTGTCAGAGCAGCAACTGAATTTCAGCATGGCCCGCGTTCCCGAAGAAGAGAGGTGGAAAATCGTACAATATTCGCTCAAGGGATATTCACAGCGCTTCATCGGTGCTATCGTGCACAGGCCGCTATAGACCGTCCACAAGATTATTCAGGCATTCAGCAAGGAAAGCCGACACTGTGATGCCCCACACAGGCGTCGACCAAAGGCAACGACGGAGGATGAAGAGGCGCTTATGGTAGCTGCTGTTGTCGAGAACCCGTTCCAGTACGCGAGGTAAGTGCGGGAGCAGCTAGATGTGGACGCTTCCTTTGCTACGGTCCGGCGACGCCTCCGAAGTGCTGGACTGCGAAATTCTCTAGCTGTACGAAAGCCAGTCATCACTGCTTGGAACAAGAAGTCACGTCTGCAGTTTGCTGAAGCACACGCCTCATGGATGGCAGATGACTGGGGCCGAGTGATCTTCTCGGATGAGTCGACTTTTACAACTCGCCAAGACCAACGGATGCGACTTTTGCGAACCAGAGGCACACGCTAAGAAACTTTTCTTAATGCACAATTGATTTTGCGAAGGATGATCAGAAATACCATTTCCACGCAGTTACGAGCTAGCCAATGTGCAGGGAGCCGCCGCGAGTGGCCGAAACTGCGTGAACTTGTGGGGCGCGGTGTCAAGGCATGGTCTCGGACCTCTGCACCGCATAGAAGGTGCCCTTACATCGCAGCGATACTGCACAGAAATGTTGGACAATGTATTGCTGCCCTACGCCCACAGCGTCTTTCCCGATGCCGACTTTATGTTTCAACATGACCTGGCGCCGGTTCATATCACAAAATTTGTCAAGGAAAATATAGAAAATCGCAGAAACAGCATGTTTTCCTGGCCGGCCAAAGGCGCTGACATGAACATCTGCTAAAATATATGGGGGGGGGGGGGGGGGTACATCAAAGCAGCCATGGTGCGAAAACCTGACCGCCCGACGAATGGGGACGAGCTGTGGGCAGCCGTTCGACAATAATGGGAGGACCTTCGAGCGCATCATGACTTTGTGCCAGCGCTGTACGCGTCACTGCCCTCTAGGATGGCAGCAGTCGTTTCCGCAAAGGGTTATATGACAAAATACTAACATCATCAAAGAGAAAATTATTCCTGCTTACTAATATTACTTCTAAACGGATCAATCTTTTGTTGAACTTGCACCAAATAAAAGTTAGGATGTTTGTGTTTCCTTGCCTGTTCGTTGTACGATAAGAACACAGCACAAGGAAAACTAAACAACATAAGAAGCACAACGTTCTGAATTAAAAGCATCAAAATCGTGGTTTCTGTCATAATTTGGTTTCTATTGAGGGGAAAAAACTGCTAACAGACGACACACGCGCGCTACGATGACGTAATGCGCACGAAAGGAGCCTACCCTCCCCGACCATGCTCGCAGATATTGTGGCTGCCGTCTGACGGCGCTGGTGATATAGAAAGCCACGCGCTCCCATGTTCGCCCTCATAAAGATTTCGACTGTACATGAAAGTCAATTAGTTGCGGAAAGGGTATGTTGGCGCTATAATTTCTTTCAGTCAACGATCGCACGCAGACCAGCCGAACGAAAGCCGGATCTGCAAGCGTCAACGGCTTGAAATCATGTCACACTGCGAGAACTCGCAAACCTCGGTTGCTTTGGCGTCCTTGCCTGTCTACGTGGGAAACTCATATGTCAAAGATACGGTCTGCCAACTAGTCCGCCGATCGTTGACGTCGAAGTTTTGCGCACATCGTATCCGTATCAGGCCTGACCACGGCTTTACATGCAGAGCGGGTGCCATTTTCTTTTGGCTCTGTTACTCTAAGTGGTGTTCGGAAGCCGCCCGTAGAACTTCTTGAAGGAAGGTTAAGAGTCGTAATGGTGATGGCAACGTGCCTGTAGAAGTTATTGAATGACCGTGAAGAGCCCTAATGGTGATGGCTAGGTGCCCGTAGAATTTGTTGAACGACCTTCAGGAGCCTTAATGGTGTTGGGAAGCTGATTGTATAGACTCTTGAATGACCGTTAAGAATCTTTATGGTATTGGCACAGTTCCGGTAGAAATTCCTGACTGACCTTTAAGAATTCGACGTGTCCAAAAAGACAGATTTTTTGACTGGGCGTGGTCGATTATTGGGGCAGCTAGTAGTATGCAGGCAACAAATAACCTACAACTTCAATTTTTTCTTTGGTGATGAATAGGTTCATATGTTCTGGATGGCGGGCTCTTTTGCCATAAGGGTGAATCACTCTGCTGCCTTTGCAGACAACAGCTTCCTGTAGATCGAACAGCTCGCACACAGGACAAAAGCAGTTTAATCAATTTTCCACCATTTTTGATTGTTTTAGTTGGATAAGTTTTTCGCGCATTGTTTTAAGATGTCAAACATTGGCCACACATTCTGGAAGATTCTTTTCTTTGTTGCAGTTTTACGCTGAAAATAAAACAATATGGACGGTCAATACGACCATAACGACAACCAACATCACATGTAAATGCGATATAGTGAATGAAACAACCCACGATAAAACATTTTTTCAAAGACGCTATTACTGGAATAAAACAACGTAAGTTTCCAAAATGAAAACTTTAAATGTCGTGCATGCTCATAAAGTTGACTCCCAAACAGGGTCAGCAACAACCTCGAAGGAAAGTTCATGCAGATGGGACTCATTAATACGAAGTCAACCTTTGATGGAATGCTGGTCGGCCCCAAAGGTAACGTACCGATGCAAATTCTTTGAAACATTTTTCTCAAGAATGGTCGAGTTCTGTAGGATGTAGCTGCTTAAACCTGATATTTAGTAGCTATCAGGAAGGAATATACCAAACGCTTTATGACGACGCATGCGCGCGAACACGAACATCGAGCAAAAAGTAAAATAGAAATGCCGGCTACCTTGTGTCTGTCGGCACGCCGCATATTCTCTACTATCAATCCTTACCAACTGGCTCAGCTCGGAGTTGTTTCAAGAATAAGATATTCCATTGTCCCATATTATAAACATGATGACTAGTGCATAAAAGGTTATGTGTGTCTCGATTATGATAATAACAAGCTTGTTTGTGTTCGTGCTAACATCAATTCAAGAAAGTGTCGAAATGCGCTTGTAAACAAGGCGCCAGTTGGTGCGGCGAGCGTCGGCGGCGTAACCGAACGAATGAGCACAGCTAAAGCTGAAAGTGATCGTCTAGCTAGAGTGTACTAGATTGGGGGAGTGGGTCCAACGAAGGCTCTCCGCTGATGCTTATATTATTGAAAAGTTGGTGGCGCCACCGTCGCTTTCTCCCGAATGAGCGGCCCCGCGCGCCGACCAGACGCTTGTCGCGTCGGAGACCCTGCCGCAGCTGCATGGAGCTTTTACAGGCGGATACTCGGTGGCGGCAACACTGGTATTATTCCCCACCGATATTTTGTAAATAAAATGCAGAAACACGACGGAAAGAATGGAAGCGACGCAACAACGACAGTGGATAGAGCAGACGAAAGTTACTCAGCCCGTGAGCTCGCCTCAGCCAATGAGCGCTGCCGAAACAGCCGGAGCCAACGTTTATTCTCCAGAGATTCAGAATAAGGCGACGGCAGCGCTGCCACAATTTCCGCGTTTTTTGCTTCACCCTCGGCGCTTACCAAGGCGCCCGCTAGACCCCCCCCCCCCTCACACACACAATCTAGAACACTCTAGTATAGCATTGCGGGGGACGAAACACGCGAGGAGGAAAGCGGTGCAGGAGAGTTCCGTAGAAACCTGAGGCGGAAAGCGGAGGAGGGTATGGCTAAAACGAGAGAAGGAAAGCGTAGTACTTTTACGATAGCTACGAGATGGCGCCAGAATGGCGCGCGTCATCTGGTAGGTCTGTCGGCGGCAGCTGCTACGAATCGCGCTCACACGTCACCGACGCGCTGGCTCTCACGATCTCCAGATTAGCGAGTCCGTCGCACCACAATTCGCTCCGTTTGCAACCTGCTGCACGAGACATTGTCCACGCCAGCAAATATATCGCGAGATGAAGAAGAAAAGGTATACAGCGGCGCTCAAATTTCGCATTAGGGAGTAACGTAATTCTAGATTCTTGTAAACGAGGCAACAATTCGCGTAATGCCATCACTGTAATATGTATTTGTATGTATTTCTTCATTGTAATATGTATTAGGCCGCGTTGCATCATTTGTGAAATTGTCATATTTTCTAAGTAAGACAACGGACCATTTAGCCGTGCATGTCGAGACAGTATTTGAATTTAGAAAAACAATTACTTGTACCGAGAGATACGACATGTCGTTCATCCTGACAGATCAGCGACAAGTGAACTTCAGGAAACTGCAACGCCGCATGCAATAATTCATTGCGCTTTTTTTTTATTTCAACGACAAGACTCCTTGTCGAATATCCTCGCTACTCGTCAAATATCATTCAGCCACTGAAAGCACATAGCTTATACCACCCTCATCCCGAGAGGAACTATTCTGCATCCCATAACAATCATCTCGTTAATTAGCGTGCGATCACAAAAATGCATTATACTTCCACGTCCACCATTCATATAGCTAATGACCACTGCTTCAAAAGTACTCGCAACTCCTCTGAACAGATTCGCGTTGTGGCACATATCGCTGCAAGAAGTGGATATCAAAACGCTTAAAATTCAGCCAGGAAACACGAAGGCGCTGAGTGGCTTTCACGTGCACCCGTCAAAGTTATTAGTTTAAGTGCACAGGGTGAGCATAATTTTCTAAGCACCATCAATATTGTGGTTCGCTAAACGGCTGCAATATGACACCGATACTTAATCTAGCAAGGTCCGTTTATACGATACACCGATAGGACGCCAAGTTTCCCGACTATTATGTATTTTTCTCAATGGAAGAATATTGCACAAGAATGCTTTAGCCCCAATTAGATAGGCCAGCAAATAACATTAACTTAGCCAGCCATTTTGAGCCCACGTGATCCCACTTGGACCTTTAAGGACACGCTGCAGAGTATACGAATATAGTATTCACTTTGATTTCTGCAATCTGGAGAAGGCATACACATATTCAGTGTCGATTTATTGCTAAATTCGGGGGAAATGCAGTTGCATTACGTCGATGATCTATAGCGTTCAATATCCATAAATAAAACCATATTCGCCTCTTCGTAAAGTGTTGTTCAGAAGCTGATATATAACACCGTCCTGCTTCTTCAAGGAACGAAGTGCAACTGACGGTTGATCGCGCAGACCACCGTCAGTTGCACTTAACACGTTGTTACGAGAGATGTTTTCCATGAAGAAGCTACAGGTAAGGACCAGCCAGCGAGAAGTACAGCGGAGCTCACGCGCCATACACTACTTCTTTCTCTGAATCAGTCGCGCTAAAATGAACTGTGATGGCACCGCGTGAGTCTTGCCATGTGAATAACTTGCGTCGCACGTGCACGCCGACGTTATGCCGTCGCTTTGGCGACGACATCGTGCTCATCCCTCAAGCGAGTGAGCATAACTGATGGTACTGTGCAAGTGGCGAGAAACTTGCGGTACAATCCCTTTTTGCGAACAGGTGTCCAGCAGCAAACATAGTCAGCGGGAGTAAAGCTGACGGGGATATGTCAGGCATCGTAGCGAGCCTTGCGGTGGCTTTGGGAGGACAGCGTCCTAAGATGCGCCAGTCGACGTGCTTCATCAGCACGACATAGAGATGAGGCGATTAAAGGATCTTGACGCGATAGAGGTACAATAGTGCCCAGAAAGCTCGGGGGCGGGGTGCGTAAGCAGAAGGAACGGTGCATGTCCAGTAGCTTCATACTTGGAAATACTGTACGCGTACGTTACAAAAGGTAAGACGGCGTACAAATTTGTGTGGTAAGCGGTGACATTCATTGACAGCATGTTGGTAATGGTTAGATTCGTCCGCTCCGTGAGGTGATTGGTTTTCGGGTGACAAGTAGTGGAATGACGATAGACAGAACCTCACAGCCTTAAAAGTTCTTCAACGACGCCGGCGATAAATTGCTGTCCACGGTCCCTGATGACAACCCGTGGAGCACCGTTACGCACTTATGACGTGATGCAACAAAAAGGAGACATCTGCTCCAGTGGCAGACGGAAGTGCCCCTGCTTCCGTGTAGCGAATTAGGTAATCGGCGCATATTATAATCCAGCAGTAGCCAGCTGGTGAAATTTGAACTGGGGCGAGCAAGTCGATGCCAACATTTTCAAAGGGCAATGCCGGTGGCCTAACTGGTTGCGAATTGCCTGCTAGAGCCATCGTCGCTTGCTTGTGGCGCTGACAAACAGTATAGCTGGCGACATACTGTTTCGTTGGTTTCCAGAGGCTGGGCCAGAAAAATCTCTAGTGAAGTCGGTGTAATGTGCGTGTGAAGCCAACATGCCCGCACGTGATATCATCGTGCATGGAACGAAGGACAACAGGACGCCGGTTTTCGGGCACCATTAGAAGCAATGGAGGACGATCAGCCGAGTCATTCTTTTTGTGCAGCAAACCATTACAAAAAGTAAATGATGTGGTTCCTCCTGACCCATGTCAAGCTGCCAGTAGGGCTTTGAAGATAGGCTCGCAACGTTGCTCGCTCTCGAAGGTACTGAGGTCTGGAAAATCGGAGAAGATAGAAACTAGGTAGTTATCAAAGTCATCATCGTCACGTGTAGTATGTGGTGAAAGGAGACGGAATAGGCAATCAGCTTGCGTGTAACTTCGGCCGCTCTTGTAGATGACGGAAAAGCTGCACTCTTGAAGGCGCAATGCCAAGCGTGCCAACCGGCCAGACGGGTCGCGCAGACCAACGTGCCAACATACTGAATGATGCTCAGTCACGATAGGCAATGCGATGCCTAGTGCATACGGACAGAACGTCTGAATGGTGAAGACGACTCCTAGACGCTCGAGTTCAGTAAACGGTGTACTTTCACTACGCTTTTGTAAGTGCCGACAAGCATAGGCAATGACATGCTGGCGATTTCCGTAGATCCAGCACAACCCACAATGCAGGCGTCAGTGTGCAGCCCAATTGAAGCTTTTGGATCAAATTTCCCCATAACTGGTCTAGAAGTAAACAAAATATCATCTGTTCAAGCGCAGACTCACAGTAAACAGTCCACAAGTGTTTGTGAAGGATCGACGTCAGAAGGCAAGCAAGCTGGGCGAAATACTTGATAAACCACCCGAAATATGAGCAAAGCACCAAAACTCTTCGCAGGTCTTTCACCGTCTGTGGCTGCTGGAAGTCTCGAACCACTGATATATTTTCAGGGTCTGGTCGTATGCCATCATTGTTGACCAGAAAGCCCAGTAGGAAGACTTGACGCTCACCAATATTACACTTCTCGGGGTGTAAAATAAGCCTAGCTTGCTGGATACAGTCTAAAAAGATCAACATGTCCTTATTGTGCATGTGAAATGTCCTGCCGTATATAATGACGTCATCTAAATAGCACATGCAAATTTACCATTTGAGTCGATGGAGCCCCATATCCATAAATCGCTCGAATGTCGCTTGAGCGTTGCACAAGCCAAAGGGCAACGTTGCACTCAAAGAGGCCGTCGGGTGCTACGAAGGCTGTCTTCTACTTGTCTGTGGGGTGTACTGGAATTTTTCAATACCGTGACAGTAAATCACCAGAAGAGAAATACTATTCAAAATAAATGGATGCAGTCGACGGCGTTGTCTATTCGTGATATGGCCTGCACGTATTTCTTTGCGACTATGTTTAGTCAGCGATAGTCCACACAGAATATCTACGAGTTGCCTTTTTAGAGCGCCATTCTTAGCGTCCACTCCTGTAGCGAGCGTTGGGGTTCGAGGCGTAACCGAGCGAACGCAGTGTGCAGCGGCTGATGAAAATAGCGGCGAGAGGGAAGAGTCACAGGAAAGCGGAGAGGAGGCTGCAGCGCAACCATGAGATGGAAAGCGGAGGAGGGTATGTAGAAAGCTTGAGAAGAGAAGCGTAGCGCAGCGAAGATGGCGCCAGAGTAGCGCGTTTCGTCTATGGCGTCGTTTGGCAGGTCTGTCGGCGGCAGCTTCAGTGAATCGCGGCCACGCGCAGTGGTGCCTACCCTAAGGGAATTTCCCTAGATCTAAGGCATATGGGTCGTCTTTAGGGGAAAAGGGATTTTTTTCAAAATCTAGGGAAATCTTCCGCTTACACATGGAGGAAAGAAACCACTGCCGCAATAGAACTACAATGGTGCGTCGTGTTTTGATTTTCGTCCCCGCAAATTAATTTCGCATCGGCTTACTAAGTATAACACAATTATAATCGTACAGTAGCTCAGTGAGTATATATGGTCAAGTAAATGGCAAGGTGTGGATGCCCACCAGCAATGAACAGATCACGCGTACTGATCTATTGCCGTCACTACCTAGCTGCGCTGTCAATTTTAGCATGCCTATAATGAGATATGTATCTGCAGCTGGCCAAAGGATTGTCGGTATGATGAGAGCAGAACTGAAGTCATCCTTTAAGAAATGTATTACGAAGTGCAAGCTGTTCACGAAGACACTAGCTGACTTCGGGATCAGATCGTGCTTTTGGCACGTAACACCCCAGCATTTAATAAAGACCAGGAACAAACTGCAAACAGTGGTCCTGCAGGGAACGCTTCACGCCAAGCCAGGTTTGGGAGGGGGGCACAGTTATAAATTTCCTGTGCACCAACGGCACATCGACATCATGCGTATATACATGTACCATATGAAATGAACAATCTATCGAGCAGTGATACATTTTTTTTCAACCTGATACGCAGCACATGAGTGGGAGCGGTCGTATGCCTCCAGTTGGGAACTATGGTCTGTATTAATTATATGATCCAATCCATTTTTGCCTCTATGTATGCATGTGTTTCAACAGCTCAATTAAGGAGCACGCGACAATTTGCTTCGGAGGTTGGCAACTCTGCCCTCGCTGGCCCCACGCACTGGCTCTCGGTATTTCCAGATTAGCGATGTAGTCGCGCCACACCTCGCTCCTTTTGACCCAGACCGCACGGCTCAATTTTACGCACCAGCCAATATATCACAAAATAATAACACGTATAGTGCTGCGTTTAAATTCGCATTAGGGAGTATCGTAATCATTGGTGAATTTTTTTCTGCACCAAGATCACAGGAGCAGCCCAGGTACTACATTCCTCGATCACTTCCATAACATTTATTCGACCTGCTCGGCAATGACTTTTCTATCTGAAGGCGAACCGGTGATAAGGATTCTGGCGAATTGGCGTCGCTAGACCTGTATGAATGCGGTGTTGCATACGGGACGCCGGTGGTGTATGGGACGCTCTATGGTCTCTAGCAAAATCACACACTGTGGTGTAGTGAGCGAGCACTCCTTGAAGCAGACGCTGCTTACCAGAAGACAGCGACTTGTTAATCATGCGCTTAAGGTCAGCGGAATAATCATGAGTGGAATGAGGGTTCAATTTCTTTCCGGTTGATGGCATTTCGACCGTTCTGACACGGGCCATGGCTTGTTTGTTAAAGCTTGTCAGTTTAAGTCATAGCGGCAAAAGTATGCATTGGGTTGAAACGTTCACTGTGCACAAACTAGTACAACCATCAGTAGTGAAAACGAGGGAGCGAGCGACTATCACATTTTTCTGGGTGCGTTATTAAATCGGGTTTGGCTAAACTACAGAAGGAACCCGTTTGAGGGCGAAATGAGTTCAGAGGTACAAACATTGCAGTGTGAGGGTACAAACACACATAGAGACACAGAGAGAAAGTCTGCGGCATCACTGATGATATCTGCCATTGGGGTTTGCGCGTTGCGGCCAAGAGAACTCAAGCCAGTATCAGAATCCAAAATTGGCCCCAACTCACGTAAGAAATCAATTCTTAAGATTGCGTTGCGCGTGCAAGCGCAATAAATTCCCTTCCATATGTGTCCTCCCCTAGCGCAATTGAAACAGAAGAAACCCAATGTGGGCGTAAAATTTCCCCGCCTACTCTGCGAAAGGTAGCGTTCCTATGCCACGAAAACATAAATTTCAACAGCGGGGCTGTTTAAGCCGTTAGTCATCCACAAAAAATGTGGGCCGATTCTGGCGGTAGCACAGAAAGGGTCCAAGCGCAATGGCACATAACCCTTTGAACAAGCGAAGCTGAGCTTGGCTAACTCTGGCTAAGCACGGTTGGGACTACTTAAGCTTAGTCAGTCATAGATAACCAATCGATAGCAAATGAATAGCTAAACGATAATCGATCAATAATCTGATAGTTCGCGTTGAAGGTTAGATACGCTTGGCGTTTTTGTGAATGCAGAGAAACAGGCAACGGTAAAGCGGAGTGAGTGCGAGCACCAACAACCACACCCGTCTTCTTCGTCTTCTGCTGGCGCCCGTATTTGTCACTACAATCACTCCCTGACGAAAAAGGAGCCATCCTGGTGACCTATCGAACAGGCAGCACTGGTGGGTCGTAGAGCGGCTTCAGTCGGTGGACATGAATAGTTTCGCGTCCGCGACGCCGTTCGTCCGTATATGGCTGAATGGGCTCAATGACGTAGTTGACCGGGGAAGTTTGTCGGACAACCCGGTAAGGGCCATCATACTTTGAGCTGAACTTTGTGAAAAGGCCGGGAATAAAGGAGGGAACGCGGAGCCATACCAGCGTTCCAGGTGAACATGATGGAAAAGGCAAGCCTGCATCTCGACTACGTTTCTGACTGGCCTGGTTTGCGCGGTAAGTGAGCGTGTGGCGGCTTCGGATGCAGTCGTAGATTCTGAAGTGTCGGGATGACACAAAAGAATCATATGAATAAACGAGGAAGGTTCGCGACCATAAAAAAGAAAGAAAGGATAAAATGCCATGGTGGACTGAATGACGCTATTGTAAGCATACGTAACAAAGAGAAGGATACGGTCCCCGTTAGTGTGGTCACCGGAAGCGTACAGGGCGAGCATGTCGCCGAAAGGACGACCGAAGCGCTGAGTCATACCATTGGCTTGCGGATTATAGGCGTTTGTAGTGCTATGGACAACGTTGTATTCATTGAGCAGGCCTTCTGCAGCTTCGGAGAGGAATGAGTGACCACGGTCACTCAGTAGCTCGCGAGGCGCACCGTGTCGAAGAACAAGGTTGCGGAGGATGAACAAGCCGACTTCACGTGCTGTGGCCGCCGGAAGCGTCGAAGTTTAGGCGTAGCACGTGAGGTGGTCCACGTTGACGATGACCCAGCGGTTGGCCATCTGGGGTATACGGTATAGAGCCGCAGAAATCAATGCCGATACGGTCGAAAGGCGGGGAGGGAGAAGGCAGTGGTTGGAGCGGCCCTGTTATCTTGTGAGGTGGGCTCTTGCAGCGTTGACACTTGGAGAACGAGTGGACGTAATGCCGAACGAAGCGGTACATTCCGCGCTAGTACTGTCGAAGCCGTAGGCGTGCATATATTTTTAGTACACCTACATGGGCGCATTGCGGATCCGCATGAAAAGAGGCACATATGTCGGAAGGTAGATAGCGACGTATCACTAGCAACCATTTACGGCCATCAGATAGGTAGTTGCTGCGGTACAGAAGCCCTTCATAGATGGCAAAGTGGCGAGCAGTGCGCCGAAGCGAGCGGTGGGTGGTGCGTGGTGACGATTGAGATAAATATTCTAGAAGTGAGGCTATCCAAGGATCCCAGCGTTGCTCAGCTGGAATATCGGAGAATGTAAGAGAAGAAGAATCGTAGCCCGAGACAGATGCAGCAACATACTCATCGGGCAGTGGTGAGCGTGAACGATCGTCGGCATCCGAATACTTACGGCCTGACCGCTAGACAACACGGATGCCACAGTTCCATAGACGAAGCGGCTAACGAGCTGGCCGACCAGATGGGCGTTTAATGACGACAACCAGGACAGGTCATGGTGATCAGTGCCGACGTCAAATGGACGGCCATATACGTAATGTCGAAATTTGGTGTTTGCCCAAACGATTGCAAGACGTTCTTTTTCGGTGACCGAATAGTTCGTTTCCGCTTTGGTGAGAGTGTGGCTGGCTTAAGAGACGACGTACTCTTCGAAGCCAGACTTACGCTGAGCAAGAATGGCACCGAGGACAACTATACTAGCGTCCGTGAGGATTTCTGTTGGAGCGTCCCGGTCAAAGTGTTGTAGAATAGGTGGGGATACCAAAAGATGGCGTAAGGTAGTGAACGTGTCTTCGCAAGCTGTAGATCATGCCGAGATGCCTCGGCTGTTGGCAAGCAGCTGCATTAAGGGGGCGATTATGGATGTGAAATTACGCGCGAATCGGTGAAAGCACGAACACAGGCACAGAAAGCTACGAAGTTCCTTCAGCGTAGACGGCCTGGGGAACTGGGCGACGGCGCGAAGCTTTGCAGGGTCGGGAAGGACACCGTCCTTGCTGACAACGTGGCCTAAGATGGTAAGCCGGCGGGTGGCAAAGTAGCACTTCTTTACGTAAGCTGCAGTCCAGCGTCTGAAAGGCAAGTCAGGACGCTCGCGAGGTGGTTTAGATGGGAGTCAAAGTCTCTGGAAAAGAATACGACGTCGTCCGTCTAGCAAAGACATGTGTGGCCGGCGCATTAAAAAGGCTGAATGGCATCACGTTTAACTCATATAACCCGCCTGTGGTTACAAACGCAGTCTTCGGACGGTCAGTATCATTCATAGTGACCCGCCAGTACTCAGATCGAAGGTCCAAAGAGGAAAATGACTCTGCTCCTTGCAAGAGAGCGTCGCCGATTCTGGGCAGCGGATAAACATCTTTTCATGTGATCTTGTTAAGGCGCCTATAGTCCACGCAAAATTCAATGCTGCCGTCCTTTTTCTTCACCAGCACAACTGGGGAGGCCCAAGGGCTGTGTGAGGGCTGTATTACGCTACGATGAAGCATGTCGTTGACCTGTTCGTCAATTACACGGCGTTCAGCGTGAGAAACTCGGCATGGACGCTAGCGAAGGAGTGCATGGGTGCCAGTGTCAATGTGGTGAACGATGGCATATATGCAGCCCAAGGAACATTACTGATGATTACTCGAGCTGCTCCAAGAGTTGGGTACGCTGGGCAGGCGGGAATTTGGAATCGATTGACGGAAGGAAGGCTTCTAAGGAGGACGAATCGGCTATGTTAACAGGAGTGTTGCTGTCGACGCGAAGACATCGTTTCGTCAGGCAGTTGATTAGAGTAGGCGGAATCAATATTGTCAAGCCAACCTATACATTCACCACGGAATAAGGTGACTGGGAAGCAGCAGGACCGATCCCTGACATAAATGGCGCTGCAGGAGTTTTCGACTGTGAGAACGCCAAAATTGAGAAGGAAGTGCTTGCGAGAGGTGAAAGCTTCGGAGTGCGAAAACAGGGGGCGAAAAAAGTGCTACAGAACAAAAGACAAAGGAGGTATGTCATTGTCCACGGTGACGACGACTCGAGAAAGCGGCTTGTCAGATGCGGCGTCACACGGCGGCGGCAACTCAAGTTCAGCACGCTCACAGTCAACAACGGCATGGTTAGTAGAAAGAAAGTCCCAACACAAAATAACTTCGTGCGAACACGGTGAAAGAACGACAAATTCGACTACATACGAAATGTCCTGAACGACAAGGCGAGCTGTGCATGCCACTGAAGGTTGAATGTGGTGCGCGGTTGCGGTACGCAGGGAGACGTCGTAAAGTGGAATCGGTATCTTTTTTAACTTGCGGCACAGTTCTCCATAACAGACACAGCGGCTCCAGTATCGACAAGTGCTTGCACAGAAACTCATTCTATATTCACGGTTATTGCATTCGCAGGTAGAAATCGAGGCCTTCAATTTGTCGACATGAGCGCAGTTCTTGCCTCCGGAACTGCAATGGCTAGTTTTCCGCTTGGACGGGTGGGGGGCGACGAACCATAGGGGAAAGGAAACGGCGACATGATGAGGGCGACCGACTTGTGCCGTAGCCACGTCGATCGTTGCGTGGGAGGAGATAGGGTACGGTGGCTCAGAAGGAAAGTAGCTTTTATTTCCTTCGTTCGCATTAGTACAGAAGTTACGACGACCACAGAAACGTGCGACATGGCCAGGTAGACAACAGAAGTAGCAAATAGGCCTGTTGTCCGGGGTGCACCAAGGATGAGTGGCCGGCCGTGCGGGACGGCGAAAAAGAGGCGGGTTCGGGTGGACAGACGCACGCGCAGCTGTTTCTTCTTTTTCTTTCTCAGGTTTTACGTGCCAAAGCCAGTTTCGATTATAAGGCACGTCGTAGTGGATGGCTCCGGAATGGCTCCGGAAATGCAAGCCCACGGGCGTTTTTTCATTTCGCCTCCATATAGAAATGCGGCCACGGCGGCCGGGATTTGATCCCACGATCTCGTTCTCAGCAGCGCAACGCCTTAGCTGACTGAGCTACCACGGCAGCTGCGCATGTGAAGCGTAGAATGTATTTGCTTGTCGAACAGGATCTGTGCCGAGTGGCATTGCTGGTGACTGTCGGCGTCCGACTTCGCCATAGGTCAAAGAAGCAGAAACATGCGGATGCTGGTAGGTGGTTGGTAGCACCTCAGAAATTTGCTCCTCTATGGCCTGTCATAGCGTCGGAGCAAGCGCCTGCGGGGAGTCCGGGATGCAGCGAACAAGAGATAATTCTCGTGCCACTTCTTGGACAAACTGCTGTATCTGTCACATTAACGTTGCGGTGACAGTAAAAGCGGCGCTTACAGTTAACGTTGACATGTTGGCTGTGTCAGAGCTCGGGAGGCGTGGAGAAATGTGCTGTTTCCGCAACTCGTCATAGCTTTGACAATACTGGACCACGTCTGTAACAGTTTGGAGATCTGTAGCAATGAGCGTTTGAAAGGCGTCGTCCTCTATCCCTTTCATAATGTGTCTGACTTTATCAGCTTCGGACAGCGCAGGGTTGAAGCGACGGCAGAAGTCTACAATATGCTCGATGTAGGACGTGAAGTTCTGGCCGGATTGCTGGGCGCGACCGCGTAAGCGCTGTTCTACGCGGATCTTGCGGACAGTGGGTTGGTCAAAGACTTCTGCGAAGCTCGTTTTAAAGGAGGACCAGTTGGCAATATCAGCTACATTGTTGTGGAACCACACCTGTACTAAGCCTGCCAGGTAAAAGTTGACGTTGCTGAATTTGATGCCATCATCACACTTATTGTGGGCGCTCACCCACTCATACAACGTGAGCCAGTCCTCGATGTCGTGCTCGTCGGTGCCGTTGAAAATGACAGGGTCTCGCTGTCGTGGTACGCCAGAGCAGGCGACCCCTGGTGGTGCGGGAGCACCTTGCTTTGGCACGTCGTCAGGTATAGCCGAGGCTGCAGGGGGGTTGGAGGCCGGGTACGGAATTCCAGGATGAAAAGTTAACCAATACGCTCCACAAATTCATAGTGCGCGGTCAAGGCAAGATGCGCTCGACATTTTTATAAATGCACAGAAACGGGCAACGGCTAAGCGGAGCGAGTGCGGGCACCAACAACCATACCAATCTTCTTCTTCGTCTTCTGCTGGCACCCGTATGTGTCACTACAAATGAACAAATTCCCGATAATGCTGGGCATGACGTGGTAGTGCTTAGCCTAGCCCAAATGCGTAGCCGATACATTGTGATAGCCAATCGATAGCCAATCAATATCTAATCGATAATCGATTAATAATCAATACATTCTCGAAAATGCTGAGGATGACTTGGTAGTGCTTAGCCCTGGTAGTACGCGCCATTGAGATTGGACCCTTTCTGCACTACCGCCAGGATCTTGGTAGTGCTTAGCCTTGGTAGTACGTGCCAATGAGATTGGACCCTTTCTGCACTACCGCCAGGATCGGCCCACATTTCTTGTGGACGACTAATCGACATTATAAGGCTTACGGTGTTCTTTCGGTGGAGCCCTAGTGAACAAACACCGTAGATTTTAAAATGTACCTTCCAACAATTATTTAATATTTTTGAACAGCTTGGCCAATGTTATCTGGGACACCCTATTTAGGTCCTATGCACGCTCTACTGGTCATACGACTGTGGTGATCCTTTGTTTGAAAAGCAAGGATGGCGTACCCACCATACAAGTTCTGCTCTGCACACATGCTTGAGGTAGACGCTGAAGCTTTTACACTATTGCCAAAGAAACAAATGAAACAAAATTTTCAACTGGTCTCCAAACGACCGCCTGAGATAGACTATTTACACACAGAGGTTATACGAAAGAGCATACACAAACGATTTTCTGTGTTCGTGCTTGAAAAATAACACAACAAAGAAAGAAACACATGCGAATGTTTTAGTTACTGAGGAACCTAATTATGCACCAGTGCAGGCGCACTTGCTTCTTTGATAAGGAAACCCTTTGGAATCTTGGCTGAAGTGCAGATAAACATTGCCTAACAAGGTGAAACACTTCTACACCACAATTGCATACGCACTTGTACAGCGCGCACGGCTGTGGATGTCACCATGCGTCCCTGGACCTTCGTGAGAGGTGTCTCGAGCGCACCCTTAATTGCAACGTCTGGAACGAGAATCAGCGCCGGCTTATTCGTGGAATGCCGAAAGCTGCACACATCAGAAGATGCAGTAGGTAGTAGTAATTAGCAAGTAAAAATAGAACCAAGGGGTCTAGTTTTTGTTCGCCACAATCATATGAACCTTACAATAACAACACCAAGTAAAATAGTAGTAAATTACTTTGAACGTTTGGCGTGAACACAATTGAGAATATCTAATAAGCGGCTATGTAATAACAAAATATGAGCAAGTTGTTGGTGAACACAGTGGGCACTTCAATAACCTGTGGAGCGCGTCAACTCCTACTTCAAAGAACAAAATTCTCAAACTCCCTAACCACCTCACAGACAAATCAAAGCGCCCACACAACTGCAATCACTACAGTAGAAGTCCGCACTGCAATTAAAATTTCAGTATTTTCTGTTGCTCCTGCTGGCAGCATGGGTGGCGCTACATCCTCGCTAAATCGTTGCGCCTAGTACAGGCAGTTCTTCTTGCATGAACCGGACACAACTGACAGACAAAGTTTTAAAGGGAATAAATGGCGTTGCATGTTACTATTAGTTACCGTAACAGCTCGTCTTCGTCATTTGCTGTCTTTGTCCCCGTGCGCGATGTAATTCACAGTAACAAAAGGCAAGCCGTTCGTACCGTCCACGCCTTGAGTTTGCTGAGCCTGAGCCTGAGTTTAGAACATTTGGTCTCAGCATTTAGAACTGTACCACAGCAAACATGCGCACTCCATAAATATAACGGACAGTACACCATGATGACCTCAGTTATCCATACAATTGTAGCATTGTAGGAACCAAGTGAGCCACAAGTTTTCCTTGGCGCTTCGTCTGGTAACCCTAAATCCTGCAATATTTCTTACAACACTGCTTCATATAAAACCGAACAGTCACGAAAACTTGTAGCATCTATTTTCTTTTCGGGGAAATCTGTCCGTGTTTATTTATGAACTGAAAACTACCTGTCGAGGCTTGGGGCCTCATTTCGGGCAGCTTCTTCGAGACCTGTACTCGCGTCGGGGAAAACGAACGCAACAAAATTATATGTGATACTCTGCCAGTGCCTATTGACAGCATCGAAGTCTTTTTGGTTGATATGGCATGTTCCATTCACGACGCAAATATAAACATAACGGAACAAAATTAATTGTTGTGCCATAGGAAGGAAAAGTGCATAGATTGATATACAACCCGCTGAATACAGTTGCAGGCAGGGTTTGAACCAGCTGCAAACCACTTCGTTATAATTTTTTTTACTACACAGCGAAACCAAAATAAAAGAAATAAACGTTTTCGGCTCAGTTTGGCCACCTTTTCTGTAGCTTTTCACCATTTATTGCCTACACTGTAGGGTCTTACCTGTATGTAATGTAATGTAATGTACCTGTAATGCTACCTGTATTGCCGTGAGAACTATGGCGCACTGGTCCAAACAGTTGCAGCTCCAATTTGAGTCAGGAAAAGTGAACATAGTATTCGCAGTAGAGCGTGGTCACCTTTCGCCGATATGGAAAACTTTCTTTGCTACTGGCCTCAGTTAAGGAAAGACAGAGCACTCCGCAGATGCTGACCCAACATAGAAATGACTTCCTCCGTTCGACAATGGATGCTTTAGGTCATCGGCGAAGAAAAAAAATTGTGACTCAATACAGAAACTTTTAGTAAATGCGTGTTCCTGTAACACAGAAACGTAGGTCCAAAAGTAAATAAGCGCTATGCCACTCGGCCTTTCATGTCCCGCGGGCCTTCTCATCCCTAAAGGTTCCTTAGTCTTCAAATCTCAGATTACTAGGCATAAATTAATTGCAGCGATGATATGGGCACACCAATGGAGTATATTTCCTTCATGATAGATCGGTCGTAACAGCGCTAAGGCAAGGTGCACCTTATTCAGTTGGGTTGTTTGGTTGATTATGTTAGAAAAGCTAAATTTTGAACACGGCAACACATGATTCATAAAAGGAGAACAGTACTGAGCACTCCATCGAGTGCCTATTTTCTGCGTCAGGTGTCGTCCTGCTCAAAATTCTGCCGTTTAACGATGCAATGTCATTAATGGTAACGTCGAGTCATGAAGGCCCTACAGCACAAGCATTAGGGCACTAAGCTTAGGTTCTATAGCTACCTAAACGAGCGCATTCATTTCCGGTCCTGCGACAACGATCTGTCAGACGCCATGTTTTTAGTTGCCAAGTATCCACATATTATTTATAAATTGTGTTTAGGCCAGCAGGATGCAACTGCGCCTTGAGTACACAGAAACCTACGCCAGTAACACTTCATCTGCTACATTTTGGCGACTCCCGGAGCAGACGATGACGCAGGTCTTTTAAAGGTACTGTGAAATTTCAATTGAAACGAGTATTGCAACTAAAGAAAAATTCTGGCAGAACTTATCTCACGACGGCTGTCGATGGTATTTCGAATGGCATTCAAGCAATGTAGTGATATAACTGATTGCGAAAGAGACATTTATTCAGAACTTGTAGTGTTTATTCTGATACTGGCGTTGCTTCGAGAATATCTGCATATGCATTTTCGTTTGCTATTGGCCCATGTTGCTATAAAACTGCCTTGCCAAGGTCGGCCGCAACCATGACGGCATTACGATGACTCCATTGCGACTACGCAGTGAGAACGATAGAATGACGAAAAAATTGCGGCAAAACCCATCCCACGCTGACTGTCGACGGTATGGCGCAAACATTGAATCAATATAGCGAAACTACGCGTCTCCACCGTTGAAACAGGGTATGTATGAGGTATCTGCAGCGGGACTCCTCTTTCGCGCTTCCCTAGAGCACTAGGCGCCATCTAGTGCCGCTGTCGTGAATGAAGGGGGCGCCGGTTCGGGCGAACGCTGAGAAACGGGTCATACGGCAAACGGGCTCCCTTCTCGCGCTTCTTTCTGGGCATGCTGCGCCATTTAGTGGTGCTGCCGAGTAGTCCGCACCTAGCTGCCGACCAGTGTTGCCAGGTCCGACGAGGCGTCGTGGCCAGAAGCTAGAGAAGTTGTAGCCCAAATGTAGCCAAACAGAAAAAAAAGTGGAAAATATTTCGTAGTGAAATATAGCCATTTTTATTTGCAATTTTATTTGCGTATACATTTTCACATTCCACTACGGCAATCCTTTTTTGCACAACCCGTCGTAACAAAATGTCTGTGTTGCCGTGACGGTCGGCCCTTTATATCAACAACAGCAACATCATGCTTGCACAGAGCACTTCTTGGTTGGCCCCGGAAACTCTTAAGTTCCAGCGATTCGCCGCAGAGGGCGACATCAGTGCTTTTATTTTATGACAGATAGTACTAAGTTATTATTTTTAGTTATTTACAGTAATAATAACTATGAACTCTGCTTTTTAGTTGTCGTGAACACAAAATAATGTTTAGCTTCATCGATCTGTCACGTTACCTCTGCTAAATACGGCATACAAGTTAGGTGTCCAGCGATCTGCGACGGCGACGTGCTCACGGCTTTTTTTTAATGAGCTAAAACAAGTCTTTCGCGCTATGATATCTCGCGTTATTTGTCTCATCGTCCTATCTTGTTTTCTCATTTTTCTATTTTACATTTTCAATTAGGTTGGCCCGGATTAGCTTCGACGCACACTACCTATATAGTGTCAATTTACATCAACCTGGCCGCCATCTTAGGTCTCTAGCACGCCAAGAACATGCGTTAAGAAAAGGGACAGGCAACAGATGCCACTCACTGTCTGAATCGGTGTAAGCGGAGCTTTAAAAGATTGCTGCGCAAACCGGCACACCAGTGTAAGAAGCGCGCAGTCGTTTTCGGCAACGAGCACGTCCCGAACTAACTCGCTCGAAATGGTAAAAGCCGCGACGGCGCACAAAGAGCAAAGGTAAACAACAAATTGATAACAGTGGTTATGCTGTGAAAACGCTCCTGTCAAAAAGCAAACCATGTTGATGGGCTAATAAAGTTTAAGAATAGGGGCCTCTAAAGTTTGGGGCCCCAAAGAGCTTTGCGGGTGTTAGCGTTGAGGCATGCAGGAATGAAGAGTTTCGGAATAGGCGTTATTTGTTTGCGGATACCGTGTTGTGTTGCCGCGTCACTAGGGCGTCTAAAAAAAGCTGTTATAAATATTAAAATAAAATATACAATTTTATGATAAGTACATTAATTTATACTTCCGTGTTTTCGCTTTTAATTACAATTTAGAACTTATTCTATTAGCAACATGCAACTTGTTGCGCTTAGTTATGAGTAACCAACCTTACGCACCTTCACCCAGCCAAGTCAATCCGTGATAGGCCTACGAGCCATGAAATCGACAATTGAATTCGGAATCAGTGGGGCGTATAATGAATCAATCTACATTACACATGTTGGTTGAGAGAAAGCGATAACCGCAATCACTTCTTCTAGCTTACGAACTTCACGCATTACCAGGAATGGAGCCCAGTTTTGTGCTAGGTTAGAGCTGTCGCTTCTATGAGCACCGCCATGTTTGTTGACGAAAGCCTTTGGGGCTCCCGCTAAATCGATGAATTAGTGTGCCCGACGCAAAACCCAATACGTTTGAGGCCCCTATTCTAAAACTCTAATAATTGCTGGGGTTTTACGTGCCAAAACCACGATATGGTTGGGAGGCATGACGCAGTGGGGGACTCCAGATTAATTTTGGCCACCTCGGCTTCTTTAACGTACACCCAAGTACATGAGTGTTCCTGCATTTAGCCTTCATCGAAATGCGGCCGCAGTAGCCGGGAATCAAACCCGCGTCCTCGAGCGAGCAGCATGACACCCCACAAGCTAAGCTAACGCGGTGGATGAAGTTCATGTGACGTGGTGCACTGATGTCATCGTAGCAAACATGTTTCGATATTAGCAGAATGAGTATCTGCATACATGACGCTACGGGAAAACCATCTAGAAGTAAAGGCACCAGAACCCACCTATGGTTCGGGGTCTTGCTCCCATTCTTTTTTATACGTTCTCGCATACTTGGCTCACTTGCCCATGTTTGAATTCTCCTCTCTGAGGAGGATCCAATCTTACGTCCAACCTATCGAAAGGAATCTCGAATCTAAGCACGACGAAAAATTAATCTAGCAGGAAAAGGAAAATGGCAGTAAAGCTTCGCGCCAGAAACGTGGAGTAGGTCGAAAGCTGTGCCCGGCGCGATACTTCATCCGGAAGACATGGCCATGAGCACACTGCAGCGTATCATCCACCCGTGCTTCCCTTCTTTCATGTCGGCGCCACGATCGCCCGACGGCACTGACCCTATGTTATTGCTCTCCGTTCCTGGGCATCGCCATGTTACTATAGTGTACTGTGAAAAACCCACTTCTCCCAGGTTCATACCGATGCCCGTGGATCGGGTGCCTAACGGTCAAATAGGGTGTAAGTTTAAGTTCATCAAAGATCAAAGCCACCGGCTCAGACTACAGCGCAGAGAGGGAAGGAAAGGCCGGGGGGTGGGTTGGAGGTTATTTTGCGCACGCACACACGCACAGCCACGCGGCCGGCTCAGCCAGCTAAAACACAGCCTTCAAGATTTGATTCTACCCGATCAGAGCCACCTCTGGAGCGTGGATTAGGGCGCCACTTATAGCCCAAACACAGCCAAGTCGCAGATTTTCAGTAGTCCAAATATAGCCATATAGGCAACTCGTCCAAGTCGACGCCCAAAGATTTTCCCGTATCCCAATTTGGCTATATAAAGCCAAACCTGGCAACACTGCTACCGACACTTGGCGCGCTGGAACCTTTGAACACTGGGAATCGTTGCCTGACTCGTTGCACACGCAGTGATACATAGTCACGGACTCAACTTGTCCAGAGGGTCATTGAAGAGCGGCACATACCTAGTGAAGTCATGGCGCAGCTCGATAAAGGGCTCGCATAAATGCCTTCGCTTGAAGAGCGTCAAATACCCAGCGCATTTGTGGCGTGGCCTGCTAATGTGTCCTTGAGCCTGCTAATGTGTCCATGAGGATCCCTTGTGAGGTGGGTTAAATTCCTCTCAGCACCGGAGTAATGTAGACTATTTTTCGACAGTGTAGAACGGTACATTCCCACTGTGACATATGTATTCACCCAAGCTGGCTTCAGAGAAGTTTGTGAAGAGCTGCACACACCTTGTCGCACATACGCTGTAACCGAATTTGGCATCGAAGAGGTTCATTGTAGACTAGCCCAGACCCCGTGGCGCATACCCTGTAGTAGTAGTCGCGGTGACTCATCGCTGTGCGAAATACGTTCGTTGATGAGCGGCACTTAACTACACATTTGTACATACTCAGTGACTCAAGTTGGGCCGATGGTTCGTTTCGAAGCCTGTTATCTGAGCACAGCAGCCCGATGCACTACCCATGCCACCGTTGACTACCCAATGACCCATGTAGGCAGGAAAATGCTTAGATACCAACATAGATAGATTCCTAGACGTACACATACATACACAGATAGCCTCCGCAAAGTGCGCGAGGTACCCTAAAATGCTCACGCATTTGAATGACTCACGCCGATAGAAAAATGGAAGCGGTATAACGACGACAGCGTTAAGACAATGGTAACACGACGGGTGTATGATGACCATGTCCTGACAACAACGGTATTTCGAGAGTCGCGTGACGAGTTTAGGACGACAATGAAACGGCCATGTCGGCATCACGACGGCGGTATGAGAACAAATGGATGAGAGTGACGCCGTTACGGCAAGGGCATAATAATCGCATACAACGTGAGGATAATGAGAGGACGACGACGGCGTGAAGACGACTGTATGACGACAACTGCATGGTGACGATGGCGAGACGACGGCAGCATGCCGAGAATTTGATGACGAAGCTGGAGTGATGAGGACTGAACGACCACAATGACATCACGACGATAGTACAGAACAAATGCATAGCTAGTGTGTCCCGAGGATGGCATGGCGACGACGCCATAACGTTATTTGGATTACAAAGCTGGAATGACGACGATGCAACGACTACGACGGAATCACAACCACGAGCACACATCTAGTGACCCAAGTTGTTAAAGAACTTACTTCACTGGGTTGGTGTGAAAGGCGTTACGAGTATGACATGACGAAAGTATGATGAAGCTGGAATTGCTATAATGAAATGCCCACGACGGCATCACAACAAATTATGACAACAAACGCCTGAAAATGTATGACGACGATGATGTAACGACGAGAACTTTGCGGCAGATGACGAAGCTTGAATGATGATGATTCAATGACGACGATGGCATCCAAACCAGGAGCACATACATGGTATCCGAATCTACAAGGCAACTTGGTCCACTGAATCAGCTTGAAATGCGTGACGACCACGGTCTCACACAAGTCAGATGACGAAGCTGGAATGTCCACAATAGAAAACCATGAGGGTATTACGACCAAGAGCCCATATCTAGTGGACAAAATTGCTAGGCAGCGTGGGCCACTCGGTCGGCATGAAATGTTAGCTAAATAAATAAATCGGATCTAAATGTCTGTTGAAGGCAAAGCATGCTAAAGGGACCAACACCACCACACGGCAAAAGTGGGTTCGGTATCACACCTCCGCAAGGAGTGCTACTGTGCTCACAATAAGCGACAATGCGACCTCTTGTAACACGATTTTAAAAATGATATTTAAAGCTGCTGCTCAAACACCAAGAAAAGAAGATAAAATAATAAATCTACGTTTCTGAAAATATGATTATCCCTTTTTTTCTAATAGGTGGGCTATACACAACGAAAACGCAGCTACTCTACGTAGACGATGCCTACCAGTGTGGCCTCTTCTCTGTATCTCTAACGAATGGGGGTAAGTTGCCAAAAAATAAAGTTATTTACTCGATTGTTGTACCCACCCTAAAGCTACAAGAGGAGGGCGGGGGTGCCCGGGTGTATGATCTTAAGGTTCTTAGCAAAAAAGGGAACCTACACCAGTTAAACAAATTTCAAAATTTGCAGATTGATTTAAATGTGTTTTTACTTGTCCCACCTAAAAATTTATGCAAAATGTGAGATACGTTTAAATAAAAAAATTCTTCGAATTACACGCACTCTGGGAATCGTGTAAGCGACAGTTTCTGTGGTGTTGGCGTTGATGGGCGAAAATTGGCGGTGATGTATACGGCGAATGTATAATTTCAGCCTCATTTACCTCAATACTAGAGTTGCTTAGCTGCTGTAAAACGTTACCCTCACACACAACTTGTGCTTGTCTACGTAGTGAACAGAACAAGCAGCGTGAAGTTTTTCTTGAGGTGTTCTTCTGTGCCATTGTTCATAGCCTATGAGAAAGCTAGCACAGTCATTGCCTCACATGGCGCAATGAATCGCGACAGAAATGTGAATCTGGAATTAAATTATGTAGCCTTATGGGCCCAGCCCACAATCTTATAATGAGGCATGTGGCAGTGGAGGACACCGTTTTAATTTTTATCACCTTGGATGGTATAACGTGACCTATATTTGAGTACACGAGCATTTAAATGTCGCCCCCCACCCTCTCAATGCGGCTGCAGTTGCTGGGATCGCAACCATGACCTCGAGCAACGTCATTGCCAGTAAACTACCGCAGATGGTATCGAAGTGTTCACTTATTGCACGACCGCTTTTACAGTGTGGTCTAGACGCTGCGGTGCTTTTATGTGACTTTGAGTCTGCAGACCATACGTCTGTTAATCGATTGGCAAATTTGCACGGTGCAGATTTTTCAGAAATAGTAGAAACGTGCCGTAGAATGCCTCAAACTTCAATTTATCCAGTGTGTCCACAACTGCTGCCGTGCCTTCCTGCGTCATGCTTTCCCTCTCTTGCCCTTCATTGTTGTATGCGAGCTGCGAGCAAAGAGTGACAAGGCTGTTATTCACTCGTTTCGAGACTGTGTTGGTTCTTCCTATTAATAGCGGAACTGTTTAAGACGGCCGTTATTTGTAGCGCGTGAACAAAAAAGAAAGTGGGATGTGGGTCGATCCTGGCTGTTGTGCAGATAGGGTCCAAGTGAAATGGCACATACCCCTCTGAACTAGCGTAGCTGATCCTGGCTAAGTCTAGCTAAGCATGGTTGGGGTGGCCATGCTTAGCTAGACTTAGCTAAGCATGGCCACCCTGCGTCAACGAGGTGGCCCAGCGCAGTAATTTGACGAAGAGCAAAGTGGCACTTCGAGGAATTGAGCTGGAGGCCAGCTCGTCGGAAAATTGCTAGAATGGTCGAAAGCCGCTCAAGGTGTGTTGCGAAAGTGGGAGAGAAAATTATCACGTCGTCCAGGTAACATAAACACGTCGACC